>NC_039254.1:6603778-6637492 GCF_003368295.1 Carassius auratus | reverse complement strand
TTATTTAGTTACTTTGTTTTAAAGTCACTCCATATAGTTTCTTGCATGTTGGTAACACTACGCTGACAATTATTTGCAGGACAAAACTTTTCAAAATATTTTCACCAAAATTGCTTCACAGTTTTTTTATTTTATTTTATTTCTTTAAGCATTATACCAACATTTTTATTTATTTTAAGAATTTCAACCATTTTACAACGTTTAAACATATTTCCCTATACATGTGCATTGTAGAAAGGTATTCAAGTGATTTTACATATAAATAGCATTTTAATAGAATTTTGAATAACCTGAGATAACCAATGTGGTTTTTGTTGCATAACACAGAAGAGTCACATTAATGCACCATTTGGCTTTATTATGTCCATTATGCACACTGTAAATTTGGTGTGAAAAATACTGAGTTTCCATTCTTTATATTGATGTTCGTCTAACTGCTGGTTAGATGCAGAAGTGGCAGCACACAGATTGTGTTTTACCGGGTGTCTGTTGGCGGCGCTGTGGAGCTCCGGAGACACGTGAGAGACAGCACATTACATTTTGACGGTTAACAGGGGAAAAAAAAGCCTCACCAATCAGTGAGCGGAGGTGTGTAGAACCATTCAGTCAGAATTAATGCAAGGCTGTTGCTAGGAGATAGGGTGATGTCAGGACAATGCAGTGGGAGGAGTGGAATCCTGATGTTAATCATAACTGGAATTCATTAATAAATTGAAACTACATTATCTGTACACAAGATCACATTTTGCTGGATCTGGATTGTTTTTTCTTATCATCATTAGGTGCTTCTTCTTTTTATTAAAAGACTCACATGCCTATTGGTCATATTATGCAATCATTTATTAAAACATTTACAAAGGTACAAATATAAAAAAAATGTCATGATGCAAAAATGAAAAAATAATAATGCGGCACTTAAATGAGACGGTTCTTTAAATGGATTGACCCAAATTTATATATATTTTTTTCAGTCTTTGATGTTGTAATTCCGAATCTTGCTCTTATTTCCAGCAGGACGTGTCTGTTTAGCAGATGCTAATGTTGTCGGATTTTGTTTCTTCTTTTCCTGGAGTGATGCTTTTGTGCCCCGACACTGACCGGAGCAGCAGGAGGCTGATTCATATCTGGGAGTCCTCCGTTTGCTTTTGCCATTCTACCTGAGAGCACAGTATGATAAGGGGTTAAATCTTTAATTTTACAACTGTAAAAATGAGCTGGTTTGATCCATGAAGCCAGTCATTACTTCAATCTTGAGAAAAGCACTCGAAAGAAGAGTGTTTCAGTAAAAAGACAGTATGTAAATGGGAAAATTACATGACTTTGTACAGACTAGATAAACATATTTTTTATATAATAAACAATGCCTTAATTCAGAAACTTAAGATTTCCTAAATGTCTTTTTGATATTTTTGGTAATGCCTAAAGTCAATGAACCTTTTTGATACTTTTGCACTGATTGGTAGTGCTTAAAGTAAAAAAAAAAAAAAAAAAAAAAAAAACAAAACACTAAGATTATTTAGACCTTTTTAAGAAAAAAAAAAAAAAAATAACATTAATACATTTAATGATTAAACCACTTGATTAAACTATCAAGATTGTTATAGTAGGAAATAGTAAATACCTTTTTTCAAGAACAAGTCGAATACAAGATTACATTTTTATGAACCTGTGTTTCACATGTGTTTCAAATTTAAATTCATTTTTTTAAAGGCTTCTCTTTCTAATCCTCTCAGATATCCTTATTTGCCATTGACCCAAATAGAGGTCAACAACACTTGTGATATCAGATATTAGCATCTTAAATCTTTCTGACAGTGGTTCAAAAATCAAAACTCTTTACTTCTGCATTTGACTGTTGCTGAAATGTTCTCTAAGTAAATATAATTTGATATTTGGACGAAATGATGTACTATGAAGCAACGCTGACACTGAACCTTCGGTTGCAAGATCATAGAGTTGCCACTGCAAGTACCTATTTCAGTGCCAAGGTTTTCATATGATGCAAATGTCTGTCCAGGTTACAGAGAAGTGAAAATCATGGTATATTTTTAGTCAACTGGACTTTGTTTTCGATTTATTGATGAAATTTGCCACCCCTCTAAATGGCTTCATCAGTTGTCTGATAAAACTGATGTACCACCATGTAGTGACTGCTGATAAAAACCACAATAGAGCCTATTATCCCTGAATAGACCATTCTCATTCAAAATCAGCCTATCAGGATGGATCTATGCCAGTATAAGACAAAGTCTGACTGGTTACAAAAATCAAATGGCTTTATTTTCTAATCAGCATTATGACCATAGATTGGGCAACTTTAATTTGGCGTTAAGTCCAATCATGCTGCTCTGTCGTGAGTCCCTCAGTTCTCAAAGCTACTCTGATCTAATCTGATCCCTTGACAATTACACATGCAGAAGAACGTGTACACTACTCATTCAGCATGACTAAACAGTCACTAAATTATCTTCAGTTTAGTAATGAGAGGACGACTACAGCAGAAGTTGCTCCTTCATGTTTTTATCTTACTAACTTGTATTTTTTATTGCAGTCAAATGTCTCATTATGGGAACATAGCAGGCCCAATACAACACTTCGGTTTAAATATAAATGGTCTGAAGATTGAAGTGGCTCATTTATGATTTTTCTGCTCACCTTTGTCCTCACTGTCACTTGTAGAAAACACAGAGGAACTCAAACCTTGATCCAACATCTTCCACACATTCTGTAGGGAATCATCAGTGGTTATGGATGACAACAGGAAGTGTGATGACCCGGGCAGTCTTACCGGAGCTTCAGATTGGTTCTGCGGAGGAGTGTTTTCTTTACTGCCCACAGACTTGAGGAAGGAACAGAGAAAAGGAACTCAAACACTGAAACAACTACAACAGACTCACACTGTTTATAACCAATAAAATTACATAGACAACTTTTCAAAAATTTGGGGCCAGCTAGATTATGCTCACCAAGGCCACATATATTAAACTAAAATACGTACAGTGAAAAATGTAATATTGTGCAGCCTTCAGTGTCATGGTTCTCCAGAAATCATTCAAATATGCTGATTTGGTGCTCAAAAAGCCTTACTTACTATTATCAATGTTGAAAACAGTTGTGCGGTTTAATATTTTGGGGAAAACTTTGAAACAGACATTTATGCAACATTATAAATCTCGCTTTTGACCAAATTAACACATCCCCTGTCAAATATAACTATAACAGTAGTGTATGTGTATGATATGTTATAATTAAAAAAAATATATTTATGGGCTGGTGAAGATGTCATAGTACCTGGACTCTGATTGGAGGCTCCCATGGGATTGACGGGTCTGCGTTTGTCTGAACTCTCGCTCTCTGAGAATTGGGGACGGACTATAATTGCCATTTTCTTATTCTGATCTCTTTGTGCATATTGTAGCTCCTAGAAATTAAGAATAAAAAATGAATGTAATTGCAATGTCATGTTTGTGTGATTATTATCAACCATGCATTTTCATACATCTGACAAAAGGATGATCGCTGGCTTTTGCCACACTCCACTGACCTTGACAAAGAATAAACATTGCATAAAAGCGTCTAAATTTTCACATCAAGTACATATACAGAGGCCAAACTGATTAATATGATGAAATGTATTCTCTGTATCAATACCGAGAGCACGCTTTGATTTGAACAACGTCTCTCATCATGTAGGAGTCCACCCTGAGTGGTTAGACTGGTACTGTACTGTTCCAGGGTAGATAAGCGGCTCTTGGGTTGCACCCCATGCTCGGTACGGAGACGGGTTCTTTTTCGCACCAGACTTTCTCGGATCCATTTGGGTTTGAGCTGTGAACTTTGCAGTGCCGTGGAACTAAGAAAAAAAATATATATCAGAAATTTCTAAGCATATTTCACTAATGATTACAAAGAAACAACAAAGAAACACATGAATTATACATTTAAGCAGGAAAACTGAAATAGTATTTTCCTTGTAAAAACATGCTTGAATCATTTAGTTTTATTTACAAACGTAGCTTTAGAGGGCAATTTCACCATAAATTGTGATTGTATTGGCATCCCTGATGTCCATTTAAGACAAATTCCCAAATAAACTTAAATGTCAATTTTGTCTGTAAATGCCCAGGAAATATCAAACTGAGGATTTAGCAAGTAAAACTACTTTGATGGCGCTGATATTCAGCAATGATTTGCCAGAAAATTAACTTCTCAATGAGTAGTATAACTGATACGAATCAAGACAGAACATACAAAGCATGGAGAATTTCCGGGACAAATAAGCATTAAAATCTCTATTGAGAATCAATCCTTAGTAAAAACATGGATTTGTCCATTGTGATGGGCATTAGCATAACAATGAGTGGTGAATTATGCTTGTTATCCCCATGTGCCCACCCACAAAATAACAGAAGAGAGTTCTTTATATCCCTCTTGAGCCAGAGATAATTCCTTATATAATGCAAAACATTTGGAAATCTAGAATGAATATACTTCTGAAACCAATGATTACGCTTCAAAAGCGACACCAACCCTCCAGTCCTGCTTCTATCAGCTGCGCCCGGAGCCTGTTGCCCATTTCAATGAGTTGCCGTTTGTCCTGACTGAGGCTGGAGATCAAGCGTGCAGCCTGTTTGAGCTTTGACTGAAGAGTAGGAGCATCACCCACGGCGCCCCCTCTGGCTGAACTCTGCAGCAGCAGCAGTTGCTGTCTCATGGACAAGTTCTCCTCCTGAAGCTGCTTTACCATCTCACTCTTGAATACCAGAAATACATTCTTGTTTAGGCAACCATAAAACATACTTCTGATATAAGACAATTCATGTCAGTAATGCATCATATAACCACAAGAATGACACATAATACACATTATCAACTTTGCTCATAAACATAATTTAGGAGATATACTGTTTGGCCAGCAGTCCTAACTGCTGATACAGCTTCTGCTTAAATTTGTTCATTATTCTGCCATGACTTTGCACCACAAAAAACAAAATTCTATTAGCTCTCAAACAGTTGGGGATGAATTTAGACATTTCTACAAGTGGGTAAAATTAATAATGATTCTTATTAACTGTACTACAAAATATTTTTATGGTGTGCATTATATTATATTATATTACATGTAGTGCTGTACCTGGTTAAGGACAATGGGCTCTCTCCTGCTTGCAAGGTCAACCTTTAGTGCTGACACCTGACCACAAATACATAGCAGTTTAATAAAGATAAATTTAATTCAGAAAAAAGACAGAAAGATCACGTCTTTTTTTGTACTAATTAAAAATAATTATTTAAAGTTAAATAAAAAAAAATTAAAAACTTGCCTGGTTGCCAAGTGCAACAGTCTCTAGGTTGTGGAGCAAACTGCCTTTTTGGTACTCTTCTGCCTCCCGTCTCACTTCATTTAACTCCAGCTCAGTAGCTGCCACTCTTTGCTTAAGTCTCGCTTCTTCGGCTGCTGCTGCCCTCTTGTGATTGGCCAGCTCCAGACGTAAGCTCTCATTCTCCATGTGTTTTGAGTGACACTGGAGAAATATAATCATATATACAGTATATATTCAATATAGCCAACTTTCTCTGTAACAAATAATGAAACGTCAGAGAAGAACAAACTTTTAAGAAAAAAAGCAACTAGGGGAGGAACACCATGTATACTGTCTCTGTGATAACTGGTATATGTGTGTTAAATGTATCCCATCTAAACAAAAATTGCATCATATTATGGCCTTCTAATTATAAGATGTCTGGGCAATGGACTGAAATCATTACCTGCTGGGTAAGCTGTTCCACAGCAGACTCCAAATGAGCCAGCCTCACTTCCTGTCTCTTTAGAGCAGCGGCATTGGCTACTTTCTCCACTCTCAGCCCACCTGCAAACACTCTCCTTTAGAACACTACGCTCTTAACAAAATCTCACTTCATCTCTTCTCCAGTGATGCACAGAAAACAAGTTTTTAACCAATCCACAATATACACAAAAAGTTTGTGCTGATATTTTTTAATTACCTATGGTCTCATTAAGTGATCTAATGTGGTTTTGAAGGTAAGCATTGTCAGGGGAAACAGGGAATGCAAGGGCAGGAATGCTGGCAGTATTGACAATCTTGGAAGACTCCTCTAACCGCTCCTCCAGATCACGACATTTGGCCTTTAGCTCCTGGATCTCTTTCTCCAGAGCCTGACTGTAGTCTGTAGTCCCTGAAATAGACAAATTACTGTCATACAACTGGGTGGAGATTAAATGTTCCGACACAAATGCAAGTGATATACTTCATGCACTACTTACAGTATCCTTCACAGGATACTACTTTGTAAGTGCATTACAGTACTGTGATTAAGAAGTGAACAAGAAGACAGACCTAAATATTCTGTTGTATTTAAACAAAAATATTCTTTTAAATTCCTAATTCTTATGAATATTGCCCAACAAGTAGGGGAATAAATTTAGACATTTCTGAAAGTGGTTCACTTCAAACTTCAAATCGAATTGTTTCATTATTGGTCTGGAGACCCCTATTACCTGCAGTGCTGGGTCCTGGATTTGTGGTCTGACTCTGAGCTATAGGCATCTGCTGGATCAGGTTCTCTATATCTTTCCTCATTTCAGCCACCACTGCTCTGAGAGTGCTGTTCTGCTGCTGGAGTCTCCTGATTTCTTCTGATGGGAAACTGCCGCTGTCTACCGCAGATGCCTGAAGATGCAGTTCACATTGTTTTATGTTATGTAAGATGTTAATGAAACAATAAAATGTTGGTATAAGCCAATTAGCAACCACTAGGTGGAGGTGGGAGACTGTGGCATTGCGACACACTTTTAAAAATCAGAATTTTCAATCAGTCAACAAGCTATTACAGGACTGAACACACACCACAAACATAAGATGAAATAAATGCTGTGGATGTTGACACGGGCTGCTGTTTTATATAAATAGTAATTTAAGCTACATTTTCTAAGCAACTACACAGACAATCCTCCAGAGGCGAGTTAGAGTCAGATGATTTGCTTCATATGCTGTGTGACTTCTACTCTTCAGACACTTTGGCATTAAACCCAGAGAACTGCTGGATGAGACACCCACCAGATCTTTAGCTGTCATCACACCACATGTGTGTTTTTTTAAATTATCCAAGTACTTTCCAAATGGTAATGGTTCCTTCACAGTATTATATATCAGTCTGAATGGTGTAACAGAGAAAGCTGTGTGTGGTCTAACCTGAATTCCAGTTAGTGCTGGTTTGGTTCCACGTAGCGCCTGATCTCGCTCTACAGTGACACTTTTCAGCAGTGTCACCGTCTCCTGTAATTCTCTTTCCTTCTCTCTCAGCTCAGCAGTTATCTTAGAGCAGATACCAAAATGTAAAACATAACTTCCTTACAGAGACCAGCCTTATGAAAAGAATCAGGTCCAGAAACACTACCTGTTTACAAAATATAGGTCACAAATATAGGACATAGAATATATCTGAACAAACTTCAGAATATGTTAAAATTGTCTTTCTTCTTGAAATTATTTAATTTGAATATTTATTCTGAATACTATTGTATTTTATGTGTCTGACTGTGCATCAGCTCACCTGGTCTCTGGCCTGTGTAAGGCTTTGGATGAGCTCCTCACTTCTCAGGTAGTGCTCGGAACGCACCTCCTCACAACGCCTCTCCCAGTCCAACTCCAGCTGAACTCTCTTCTGCTCCAGTGCCTGCTCTCTCTGCAGACCACTAGACACCTGCTGCTTATACCTGACAGATATACAATGCATCTAAAGGACTGCTTTTAAAAAAAAAAAGTAAATGTAAAGCAAATGTGGCTATAGCTCAACCTAAACTGGCAAATTCACATACTTAGGGATGCGCAATATATTAGTTACTGGGCAATATTATGTTGTGGTCAAATTATGTTGGAAAGATCATATTTAGGAGATGAATGCACACAAAAGGCATTGCATAAAGAACACTGAATGTTCAGAGTTTCTTAGACCAGAATTTCCCAGTTGGGGCATGTCAGTGAGTAAACATGTTGGATGCAATGGAATGCAGGATGTTCAATGGATGTTTAAAATTCTTCCTGATTTCTTCCTTTTTTTTTGTGCATTACCATCTTGTTCCACTGAAATGACTTGAACCACACTTAATGTTATAATACTGACTTCCCTGCGCATTTAATACAGACTTTTCATGATGACTTGAATGTACCTTTTTAAATAAAAATATGTTATTTATTTATTTACTGGTATCAGCTTATATTGGATATTTAATTGTGCATGCTCATTTAAACTACATTTACATTTACATTGACTTTTGCATCATCAAAACCTTACATAGAGTTAATATTTAAAAAACAAACACTAATAACTTAACACTGTTAAATGTAAGCTTACATTTATATGAATTTTATAGCAATACAATTGTATTTTATTTTTAATTTTTTCAGTATTTTTAATAATTAATATATTGGTGCATCCCTGCTCTTACTTTTATTTCTCACAGTACATCACAGCTAATCAGTTTAAATGTTGTGTTAAAGGTATGCAATTATTATTCTCTTGTGACCTCTTACCTTTCTATATCCTCTTTACACCTTTCCAGCTCTGCTCTCACCTTGGCTTCTCTTTCCCCTACAGAAAGCAGCTCTGTATCCTTGGCAACATTTTCTTTGGAGACCTGTGTGATGTAAGTATCCCAGCCAGATCGGGTTGTTTCCAGCTGCGTTCGGAGCCTTCGGTATCAAATATAAGGGGTTCAAATTTAATGGGGATCTGGTTACAGCTGTGGTACCAAACACAAGTTAAGGCTCTCGATCGAGTAGATAAGTCTTATGGTAGTCTTACCATGTTGTCGGTCTTAATCTGTGCATATGAAATGTATAGTTTATGAATGTTACATTATGAGCACAGAAAAATTAGGAGCACTTGTTACCTTGAGGTCTTGAATCTTAAACATGTTATATAATCCTAGTGCTCAGAAAGCCATTCGCAGGGACACCCACACATTTCCTCTCAATGTATTTACACTTATTTAGTCATCAGCAGGAGCTGCATAATGCATCTCCCATCCATTTACACAAACAGATCATTTAACATTTCATGAAAATGTACATCTTTATGCAATAAAGCTTAAGTATTTTTTGGCTAAGTATAAATAAACCAGAGAACATTTCTGTGGATAGCAATTTTGCGTACTCATGTATCTGCTGTTCTCTGTGATGAAGGTCATCCGTATGGCTCTTTTGTCTCCTCTCCTGCTCCAGGATCATCCTGTCCAGTTGAGCCTGCATTTCTGAGATTTTCCCCCTCTCCTCGTGGAGCTTCCTGGCATGAGCCTCTCTCATGAGACCCAACGCATCCTCTTTCTCCCGAGACCTTCGTTCCAGTTCTGTGTGTCTGAATACATCAAATTTCAAAACATCACAGAAAGACATGCTGACCTACCCAGAGTAATCTGAGCACAGAAAGGTTCATGACCTCAATGACCTCCACTTACTTCCTGTTGTAGGCTTCTTGCTCTTTTTTGTTAATGCTCTCCATTTGTTTTAGTTTGTCTTCAAGCTCTTTTATCCTGTAAAAAAGTAATAATGATCTTCATGATCTTTAAAATGAAAAAACAACAGCTTTTTAGTTAACACACACATAGCAGCTGACCTAGAGTCTTTCATTGCAGTGGTGTTCTTTATTTCCCAGTCTCTACGCCGGATCTCTTTTTGAGCATGCTGGTGAAGTTCTTCAGAGGTCTGCAGGGCCTCGGTGGCCTGACTGTGAGCTTTGGCATGGACCTCCAGCTCTTTGCTCAATAGCTTTTCCTGAACAATAAAGATTAATAATAAACTAAAATTTTAAATGCAGATGATCATTCATACTATGGCAATAGAGTATGTGAACACCTGTGTGCTTCCTACCAGCTTCTACTCATCTGGGAAGGCTTTCCAAATTAAGCTGGAACCTGACTGTGGGAATGTGGCCCCATTCAGAAACAAGTATGAGTTCAGGCACTGGCATTTAGATAATGGGGCCTAGCTAGCTCACGGTCAGTATTCCAATCCATCATTCATGTGGGTTTCAGTTCATCAACATACAGTACTTTAGGTCATGTGGTAAAGCGGTGGTTCTCAACCAAAATATAAATAAAAATAAAAATTTGATTCAAGGTTGACAACCACTGGACTAAACGGCCCTGACGTCTAACATAAAGATTATAATAGGTTTGATGTGGTATGGTTCTTACTTTGAGCTCATGTGAGAGAACCACACTGTTCATTTCATCCAGCTTCAGATGGAACTCATGCTCCCGCTTCCTCATCTCACTGTCAAAATCTGCCATCATTTCCTGTTGTGGATTGCAATTTACAAGATTCACTGTAAGTGATACGGTTTAATCTAATAATGCAGGAAAAAACAAACAAAAAAGGTTTACCAAACCCTTAAATGCCTATGCTTAAACAACATTTAAATGTCAAAAGTTAAGCGACAACAACACTGAACAACAATAATCTATTTTCAAACTGACCTACAGCATAAATAGCTTTTGATTCACTGACATTATCTGTGATCCTTCACGGCCTTATCATTTTACTTTACTGAGTGAGGTTAAGATTGCTTTAGCGGTTAGTTGACATAGCTCAACAACTAAGAACTCCTGCCAGCTGGAATCCTTATAGGTCAGTAGGTTTACTTTAAATAACATGCAATGTCCTGGCACTAATCCCAGGACATCCACTTTGTGGATTAATTTTTTAGACCTGAAACAGCATAATAACTGTAAATACCCAATACAAATAAGATTTAAAGAGACTTCAATTTACAGGTTTGGACACAAAAGATGTTTAGTCAATTAATGAAATCAAAGTATTTTTTAATTCTGTGGATGTGTTATTAGTGTGATGCTGACACCCATGTGCAGACAGATGTTTTTGGCCATTGCATTGCATCTTGCAGTGTTGTTTTTAGCATCTTCTGCCATGAGAACTGTGCCATGTCTAGTTAAATACAGTCCAGCTTTTTAAAACATATGACCCCTGTGTTTTTGAACACAAAAAATGTGTCCTATAAATCTTTTTTTTTGTTGTTGTTGTTGCTTTTATTAGGATAGGTTCGTATGTAATGAAGTGGGAGAGAATTTGGGACGTCTGAAGCGCAACAGAACTATATGTCGACGTGATGCCCACAAGGCTATTGGCATGACATGTGAACTATAAATCTTGCAGTTTGCACCATACCTGTTTTTGAAGCGCCAGCTCACCATCAGATTCTCTTATTCGCCGCTGGAGATCCCGTCTAAGTGTTTCATTTTCCTCCCTGAGTTTTTGAATCTCACTTTCCATCATGCTAAAAAGACAGAACAAATGCCATCAAAAATTCCACAGAAACCTTATTTAGAAATCAGTGTGAATGACCAAATATAGATGAGCCTGAAAAACGAAGTCATACTTCTGAACTTTTTCCAGTTTGACTCTATGTTCGACTCCCCTCTTCTGATATTGCACTTCAATGTCCTCCTTCGCCCTCCTCTGCTCCTCCAGGGCATCTTGAAGTTTTGCTATCTCAATCCTCAGCTCACTGACCTCTTCCCGCCTGGCACTCTCTTCCGTCTGAGCGCGGGCTGCCAAGGCATCATAGCGCTCCAGCTCTTTGTCCCTCTCCTCCAAGACACGTAGATTATACTTGAAGTCCTCCCGCAAGCGGAGGAAACGATCTCTCTGGGTGGACAGCTCTGATGTGGCTTCATTTAAAGCAGTCTCCAGTTGTTGAATCCGCAAAGCCTGAAGCTCTTTCCATTCTCTCTCTTTACAAGCCAGCTGGGCCTCCAGATCCACAGCTCCCTGCATGGTTACGACGCAGATGCTGAAAAACAGGGCACTGGAAAACTTGACATCCTGTTGAGCAAATCTGTAGACACAAGAAGCTATTATAAAATGTTTATCAGAACAAGTTTATAAGCAAACGTTAAAATGAAACCCTACTTTAAACGATTTCGACATAATTATTTAATTCAATAAAAACTTTATTTACCTTCATGTGTAACGTTATATCAGCCCAAACATTAAAGATGAGGCAATTATTGTTCAATTGTATGTTATTGTCATAAGTACAGATGTCCGAAACTGTGTAAACGTTAAACTACACAGCAACTACTCCAGAAAGAAGTTGTTGAATATGTCTAAAATAGTTTAAAATGAACGTTTAAGTCAGCTAAGCTAACTAGCTAAAAAGCATAGCTTAAGCTCGGCTCAGCGCCACCACCGCAGCTATCAGTGCTGCCATGGAAACCAAACACGTCTGCAGTAACTTCCGCTTCGACTCTGCCGGATGAATCTAGTTCTAGAATCTTTTTTTTTTTTTTTTTTTTTTTTTTTACAACTGAGAGTCATTTCCTTACTTTGAAAGCAGGAAATTATGCGTTCATTTTCTGACGAAGCTCTATTTCTGGCAGGACTATAATTTCCCGCTATAAAAGCATCACGCTTAGCGTAAAGTTATAAAACGTTTCCGAGACTTTTGTTTGAAAAGAAAATAAGGAGTCATAAATAAGTAATGGAAACGTATTTGCTATTTTGTATTTTATTTCATTTTTGGTTAAGTTACCTATACTAAAATATACATTTCTCACAGAGTACGTTTTTTTGTATGTCATGTACATTGTGTACCTCCCTCCCAAAAGACAAGTTCAGACAGTTAGTATTTTTCCAAACCTGTGACACAACTTCTCCTGCGGCACACAAAACTAAAGTGACGTGAAGGGAAAGAAGACACCTGATTCACGTGGTTTCTACCTGCCTGCTGTCACGTTCTCAATTGTATCTGTAGCCTACTTAGTGTATAAATTATACATGTCTTATTGAGATGGATTCGGCAACTTCCCGAGGAAACAAAATGTTCTTCTTTTCAATTTGTGTAATATCTACCGGTATGTTTTACACTCATTCACTACTCAGAACTCTCTACAAAACCAACAGCTGTCTATACATAATATAACAACAAACACTATATCTAAAGAAACGTTCCGAGTTGTTGACCAATTAGCCGAGGAAGTGGCATCCGCCTGTTTTGCAACTCTACAATTTAACCTGTTGTGTGCCACAACATGTGGGGGGAAATGCGAAATAATATTTCTGTTCAGCACCTAATGAGAAACAAGCTGATGCTTCATATATGGATTGAAGGTCCGTAAATCCCCTTTAAATCCCATGAGCACATAGATTGAATAGGGATGAGAGAGAGAGGGACAGAGTGGTGGGGAAGCGCACGTAACGTTAGTGCCCTCGCTCGCGCTCATTGGCTGCACGTCAGTATGACTCGAGTGATTCACTGGTGGCAGAACACAGTCAGAGAGAAGCGGATCCCACTCAAAGCCTCTTCAAAGATGAGTGCCGTGCGAACGTGATGGTCCTGGTCCCAGGAGGGCATCATCAGTGAAATACCTTAATCGAAGAGCATCGTTAAGGTATGTATATGAGGATTGATTCCTTTAAATATGTCAACATGTGTTCAGAGAAGATGATTGGGTGACTGGATGCGGGATGCTGATGCCGATGGGCTGCTATGGAGACTGACTTATGAAAAGTAGCTAACAGGTCTCGGTTCAGGAACAGAAATACTATTATTTTGTCTATTTAAAAAATATAAACCGTGTTATAAAGACAAATATTTTTGATAACTGTATATCGTGAATTATCCACACACCGATACAATTATATATTAGTCTGATATTTTCACAGCATGTAATATAATTGTTGAGTAGCTGTTGGTACAATAATGCTACAATTGTATAAGTGAGAAAAATTGATACTTGAGGATGGTAGATATGTGGATTTATACTCATGTAGTGCAGCGCTTATAGGTGGAGGAGAGAGAGTATAAATGTCACGTTTAGCACGTAGACCAGAGAGCATCGTTGCATCAGATGCCCTTCGTGCAAATATTTAAAGACAGAATGACATATACATTCATGTAATTATGACGTTTAGAAATTTTAAATTGGTTTACAGATGAGTTACTGGGGACTTACAGGTACATTCCTGTAGCTACTTTTGTTCCTGCAGCTACTTTTGTTCCTGTAGCTAATTTGACATAATCATAATGATTACAAAATTTGTGTTACTTTTAAAAAAGGTTTTTATTTCATACCATCCCCCCTAAATTTGAGCCATATAGCATAGGGTCGGGTGATTTTGGTGAATGTGATATCACCAAGTACAACATGTTCCTGGATCAACATCCTTGTTCCAATCAACCAATCAGAATCAAGGTATAAGTTTTCAAGGTTGGATGCTTCTACACCTTTGTTATTCACTTATCATTTCCCACTGACTTTAGGAATAAATTATGGGTAGGGTTTAAGGGTAGGGACTGGGTTAGGTCTATATTTTTGGACAGTCATGTCGATCCAGGATCAACAAAAGATGTTGATCCAGGACCATGTCTTACTTGCCAAAATCACAGTGACCCATGGTTTTGCAAAGTAAGACATGGTTCATGGATAAAAATTATTGTCCAAAAATATAGATAGGCCCCTACCCATAAATTAACCCTAAAATCAGAGGGAAATTAAAAACAAGGGTGTAGAAGCATCAACTGTGGTTGTAAGGCTGTAAACTTATCCCTCAAATCTGATTGGTTGATTGGAATGTTGTTCCTGGAACATGTTGCACTTGGTGAAATCACGTTCAGCATGGAGTATTGTAGGAGGAGGAAGGCCAGTGAAGGCTGTAATGTATAATGTTAATTGGCCTTAATTCCCTTTTCAGACTTATCCTTATCACTACATCTAATACCTTTATCAACTATTATCATAAAAAATACAATAAAATTAGGACTGGTGTCACACACAGACCTATATAAAGGATTGATTAGATATTTGAAAATCACTGAAAAGAATACAATCATTAATCTTGTCGCTGCATTGCAACTGACAGATTAGAATCAGCCATTTTGCTAATTAGTATGGACTTGACAAGAAGCATCCATAATTAACAAAGAGTCAGTGCCAGCTGTGACCAGTTTCTGAGAAACAATTCAATGGCCTTTCTAAAATAAATTCTAACCCTACATAATTCCTCCTTAAGCAAACATAAATTAAATCCCAACCAAATTTGTTTAAATAAAAATCTACATAAGATGAGGGTACACACAAGACAAGCTACTCTTAACCTCATGGGAGGTGATTCTGGTTGTTGCAATCAGTACCACATGGGGAATTGTCAGAGTCTTAATTTAGGTTTGTAGTGTACAGAGGCGTGCCCCACAGCCCCCATCCCCCTCTTGCCCCTAAATGATGTAGATACGAGGGAGGTTCAGTTTTCAGGGACCTTTAGTAAGGTAGGTCATACATACATTGGTTGCATGCTAACCTAGTGCAGCTCTTCTACATCATAGTTCTTGATCTACTAATTTCCACATATATGTAAAAAAAAAATAGAGCAAACTATTTTTTGTTTGCATGCATGTCTCCATTAGTAAGTTAAGTAACAGTGATACTTAAGTGTAACTTATTTTATTTATTGTACATGTATAGTACAACATACCACAGCTGGTATCCGTCTTGGTATCCAGATAAATAATTTCAGAGTTCACATTGATTTACAAAGGACCAGGTGTCTATTAGCTTTTTGTTTTAAAAGAGTATGTATGAGTATTCATTAATCAGTTTCTTTAGTTTAATGAGTCATGGTAGTCTCTCTAGTTTAATGAGTCATGGTAGTCATGCCCTTTTACAAGGTCAGTATAAGAAGGCTGGCCATTTTGTAATAGTTTGTATAGCAGAATGTGAAGATAATGTGGCACATAATGTTAAGGTCATGTTGTGGTGTGTGTGTGGTATTTATTTATTTTTGGTTAGAAATGATGCAAAAGATATCACAAGTAAGATGATCAATGTTTTCAGGAAGTTGGTTGCCATCAACAGCTGTCTGACAGCTCCTCCTGTTGAGAGACCTTTGAAAGGGCACAGCAGTTCAAGCATTGCATAGTAGGTTACAGAAGTGTTTGCTAATCCTGGTCCTGGAGCACCTCCCACATGACATGTTTCAGATTCCTTCAGCATTTAACACCCATGATTCTCATCAGGTCATTAGTTGAATGCTCATGAACTGAATGCGGTGCGTCAGTAAGGGACTCAAAAAAAGTACAGTGCTGGCAGAGTTGCAGGATCAGGAATGGGAAACTCTGGGTTAGAAGCCACCTAATTAACTCTGTGATCTAAAAAAAAAAACGCTTGTGATGCTGGGTTTTTTAAAAGTTGTAATTTGTTTTGATACTCTGTAGGGAGTATTACATTTAACATGTTGTACCTAGAATTACGAGAACAGCTTTTGGCAGGAACCTGAATGAGGAAGGGTGTGAATCAAGCGTGCCTGGCAAACCTTACAGATTTTGCTGTAGAGGGATATTCAGTAAACAAGCATGAATTTGGCTGTTCAGCATTATTTATCCATAAGCTTTTGTCAATTAATATATTTAAAGTCATGTTGACGAATCAGGTCAAGTACACTAACTTTCCTGTTGAATTAAGCACCATCAGTGACACTGGTTTTGTGATGCTGTTTGTTGCAGTTGAGACCTGACCAGTACAAAGCATCATGGGTGGAGCGGTTGTAGACACTGGTAACAGTGGGGTCAAGGCACCTGATGGAGGATGGGGTTGGGCTGTCCTCTTCGGCTGCTTCGTCATTACAGGTTTCTCCTACGCCTTTCCCAAAGCAGTCAGCGTCTTCTTCAAAGAGCTTATCCGGGAGTTTGGAGTGGGCTACAGTGACACGGCTTGGATCTCCTCTATACTTCTTGCGATGCTTTATGGCTCAGGTACAGATGTCCACTGACAGCAGGGAGACATGAAAATATTGTGTGGCTAAGTGGGTTTTCAAATTACAGGTCCACATGAAGGATCTATTTTGAAAGGACCGTATTATCATGCAATTCTTTTTTTTTTTAATGGAAATCATGATTCTGCATGGTAACAGTAGTTTGCCTGTTGCAGGCCCTATATGCAGCATCTTAGTGAACCGTTTCGGGTGTCGCCCTGTGATGATGGTCGGGGGCCTTTTTGCCTCACTTGGTATGATTATGGCATCCTTTTCAACCAGTATCATCCACATCTATCTCAGCACAGGAGTCATAACCGGTGAGTACTGTTTTGTGTATACGTATGAAATTCTGGTGTACTTCTTTTCAATGCATTAACACCCTCAAACTATGTTCTCCAGGTTTGGGTCTTGCTTTGAACTTTCAGCCATCCCTCATCATGCTGAACAGATATTTCAGTGAGAAAAGGCCCTTGGCCAATGGGTTGGCTGCAGCTGGAAGTCCCGTGGCTCTGTGCTGTTTGTCTCCTCTTGGTCAGGTCCTTCAATATAACTATGGTTGGCGTGGAGGTTTCCTAATCCTTGGAGGGATTCTACTGAATTGCTGTGCATGTGGAGCCCTCATGAGGCCCTTGAAAGCACCCCAAAAAACAAGTGAGGTGGACGAAAAAGAGAAGGAATCCAAACCAAAGCCCAAACTTCTTGACTTCACTGTCTTTAAAGATCGTGGCTTTTTGATTTACACGGTGGCTGCAGCCATTATGGTGTTGGGTCTTTTTGTGCCTCCTGTGTTTGTGGTAAGCTATGCCAAGGAACTGGGCAATGAGGACACCAAATCTGCTTTGCTGCTCACCATACTAGGGTTTATCGACATCTTCGCTAGGCCAACATGTGGTATCATTGCTGGGCTCAAGTGGGTTCGACCACGATGCGTTTACCTCTTCAGTTTCGCTATGCTCTTCAATGGCACCACTGATCTCCTCGGCTCCATGGCCAAAGACTATCCATCTCTCGTGGTGTTCTGCATCTTCTTCGGTATCTCCTATGGCATGGTTGGAGCCTTGCAGTTTGAAGTGTTGATGGCCATTGTGGGGACTGAGAAGTTCTCCAGTGCCATTGGCTTGGTGCTATTGGTTGAAGCCGTTGCTGTGTTGGTGGGACCACCTGGAGCAGGTCAGAGTCATTTATGTTCTGTAGTGTCTGTGCTATTAAAGAAAAGTCATAAGATAAGCAACGAATCAACTGAAACATACATTTACATGACCAAAGTATCTCCTCTAGTCTTTTAGATTACCTACCAATGAAAACCACATTCTCTTTGCAAATGGTCAAAAATGCAGGTGGCCCTTTATGTACCTTACAAGAACCCTTTGTTTAGTGTTGGAAGGGCCTAATATTTGTACAATACCATATGTTTTGGATTGTTTAGACCTCCAAACACAACAAATGGATGTTATAGTTGTACCAACAATGACAGCTTCCGCTCATGGGTCATTGACGTGTGACCAGTCAGGGTTGCCGCCACAATTGGCCAATCCACGTGGGTAGGTTTATCATGCTTCTCTTGTTTCATTTCACAGGTCGTCTTCTGGATGCCACAAAGAATTACATGTTCGTCTTTCTGCTGGCTGGGTGTGAGGTGATCCTCTCGGCTCTTGTGCTCGCCATTTGTAACATGCTCTTCATCAAAAGGAAGCCCCAACAGCCTGACCCTCCAGCAAAGATGGAGATGGCCATTAACGAGACCGAGATGGAGGAGCTCAACAAAGCACCAAAGGACAACCAAGGCAACGGAGAGGGTGACAATGGAAAGAAGCAAGCCATCGAACATGAAGCAATGGCAAAATCTGATGATAGAAAGGTTGAAGAGCCTGAAAGCATAGAGGTGGAGAACGCTTCCAAAAAGGTGACTGAACCAAATGGTGTGGTTGTAGAACCTGAATCCTCTCTGTGAAGATACTAGAACAATAGGTATGACAAAGCTTCCCTTGTAGGAATCATGGATGTGTGTTTGTTGTAGTGTATGCTTTTTGTATCATGCTTCAAGTGTGGTTGCGGAGGACCGCTTTTTGACCTGCTCTGCAGTTCCGATTCAGCCATTTTTAGGCCAACCACTGCCTTCTATGTTAGCAGATGTCAGGTTTGTTCTCAAAAGGTTCTTGTTACAAAAATAGAATCAATTTATACTGTGGCACCATATTTTTGGCCAGTAAGCACTCCACATCACTGAGCAGGTCACCAGGATTATACTGAATATTACCAGCTTGCTGCTTTGGCATTCTGTGTTTGCTAATGTGGATTGTTAGTATCTATATACATCTACTGTAACATTTTAAAATGGTCCTGAGAGAGCACAGGATTGTATTTAAAGTCAGAAATGTATGACATGCAAATGAGGATCCTAGTTAGTCTTTTTAAATTAGAGGAATGTACAGAGTTCAGACATGCTTTTATTTTTGTGAAATGTTTCAAAGTACATATTTTTGGAGGACAGAGCTCTGTTACATGTTTTTTTTTTTTTATAGTGTGTTTGGGTTTTTGCTATTTTGTTAATTTTAACTTTCTTTTATTGATTCAGTATTTATATTAAAGTGTTGATGTCAGTTGGCAGCTCCACTTTATATTTATTTGTAATTTATTCACCTAAATGTCAGTATTTCCAGATCAACTGCATCAATCAGGAGAGGACCACAGCTGTTACCTGCAATATGTTGCCTATGTAACATTTATTTTCACTTCACTTAAGACTCAAATGTCTTCTTTTTTTTTTTTTAAATGGTATGGGTAAAACCCTTCTAAACTTTGTGTTTTTCACCAGCACTGTGTGAGTAGGAACCCTCTTTTACTACGTTCTAAAGACACAAGCTGTTTTTGGTTGTGCCTTAAGTCTTGTAGCCGTAAAGAATCTGTAAATTGTTTTAGAAATAAATATCCTTCCCGCTCCACTGTACCTTGACTCATGTTGTTTTTTTTGTTAACTTGCTGACATGATTAAATATGCCACTTTATTGATCTTCAATTAAAATTGCATCAAATTAGTGAACTGATTTGCCCTGAAGTGATAGTTGTCAGTAAAAGGTTAGTGAAAACTGTAATTGACCACATTGTTTACTCCCTACTCCTACAATAAGACACAGTCCAGATCCTATTAGCACCGGATTTGTGCAGTATTTTCAGTTCAGTCCAGCTGGTGTCCTTCTGTAAATGCACCTTAAGCAGTGGCTCATCTGAAACCGTGAGGTTAACTAGCAAGGTAATAAATCCTGCTTATAAACAGTTAACGTAGAGTTTCTTAAGTACTTGATTTTTTTCAAACTTAAGCAGAGCAACGAGGCATAGTCTAACACATAGTATTATGGTGACACTTAAAGCGATTTTGGATGTTTCAGTTCAACTATGGTTTTAGATGCATAGAAGAGATTGCAAAAATAGATTACAGATGCATGTGAAGAGAAGAGCATGAAAAAAATAAATTGTAGCTAGAAAGAAAAAATGGCAGTAGGATCATGGATTTAGTTTAGAGGAAAGAAAGATGAAGCGCCAAGCCTACTGGAGAACGCCATCATGAGAAATTCACAGTGACACATGAATAGTGGGTTATTATACTGCCTGAGGTGTCAATGGCAGTAACTGGGATACTGGAATGAACTACATGACCCAGTTATTTCTAGAAAATAGGACATGTTTTCAAAAGTAATAAAACCTTAATGATGGATAAGCAAAACCAACTGTTTAATTGCCTATATCCTATGCACAGAATTAAAAATAAATAAATAAATGCAACCCCAAGTACAAGTAATTCATTTATTTACATGGTTTAAAATACACAAATACGGTGGTAATACAAATTCTTACAGGACTGACCAATTGGCATGACTTCCACAAAAGTACGTGGAGCTCAAAGCAGCCATGGGCTTCAAAATGGGGGAGAATCAGATGAAAAATATTATCCAGGAAGTTAACAGGTGAAAAAGATGACCAGACCAGCTTTCAATGTGCATTAGAAAAGCCACATCAGTGCTGGAATATTTTGTAAAGAAAGAAAAAAAAAAAAGAGATCACTAAACATCAGAGCAAGACTTTGATTTGTTTTCATTCTTTCAACCTTTGCAAAGACATTCGATATCTCCAATGATTTTTCACTTCCAAAACACCATCTGAACCATCAGAACACAAACTTGCAGCAAAACATAACCAACCTTTTTAGAAGATCTCCATGATTCAAAACATCACCCTCAAGAGTCAAAGATCAAGTTCAGAATGCAGAAAACCCCCAAAGTCTGGCACTTCATTGTTGTGGCTTTGTGAAAACGTGGGTAAATGTCGATAACTTTCAGACTCAAACCATCTGCGGTCATTTCATAGTCTTTCTAAAGAGTTGCATGGAAACATTTACATGATTATTTTACAGTTATATCACAGCTTAGAAACAGAAGACACAATAACGGGGGAGGCAGTTTTGTACAGTTAAAGATCAATATAGCAGACAAACAGTTGAGGTTCACAGGGTCTCTCTGGGAGGACGTTCACGAGTGAAAACCAGGCTGTGGAGTCCGTTTGCTATCAGCCATGTATGCTGAGATTTTGGAGCCTTTGTGGGCAGTCCACTCTATACCACCAGCTTCACCGTGGGAAAGGAACCTCACCAGATACACAGGGTTATTAAAATGTATATTAAAAAATAAATAGAGTAAAAAAAAAAAACATTTAAAAGTGAACCCGGACTCGTCTGTTTAACCAAGGTTAAAAAACGAAAGCAAATTCAGAATACAAAGAAACATTTAAACCACACAGACGATACATTAGCCTCAATCGCGAGGAGCCTGAACCAGAGAAAGTTATGCAGCACTGAATGTGTAAGAGAGGAACTGTGAAGGAAGGAAGCAGGAGATGACAATGGTGTGGCTGGCTGATCCAGTCTCTGATTGGTCAACCCAAAAGGCTGTAGCTCTCATTTCCATGAAAACATTTTAAAAAAATCTGAGAAAATGAGATAAGAAGAAGAGGAGAGAGAGCCCGAAGCAAAGAGGTCAGGTTGGTTCTACACCATTTTGGTTTGGTCAATAGAAGAAAGAGACTGACGCCCTATCTATTAGCTGATGGTGGAGAGCTGTCAATCAGCCTTGTGTAGTTAGGTTGCCCATCGTGCTCCATATTGCAAAGTGGAGGCTTCTGGGACATGGAAACAATCTGTAAACAGCAACAAGAGAAAGAGATGCCCAATAAATGACAACTGCCACTGAACAAAATGGTCTTTCAAAAAAGACTAAGAATGATTAAGAATCTCACAAAACGGTCTGGGTCTTGTTCTAAGCCAAAATTAAGATATAAATAAGCCAATATTAGTTGTAATATTAGTAATCAAATGTGTGTGAAAAAACAGTTTCCACAGATTTAACATTTAGCCATCAAAAATTGTATACACAATATATGGCTATTAAAAATGTTGTATTTCACAATATAAAATGTATTTCTGATCAAATAAACAGTCTTGCTATACACACACACACACTAAGGCAAGTTTGAGATCAGAACAAATATTTTTTTTTTTTAAGTTTTTTTAAAAGGAGTTAGCTATGCTCATCAAGGCTAAATTTATTTGATAAAAAAACAGGAAAAAAATACTTTAATATTGTGAAACAGCAGGAAGACGTAAAAAAAAAAATTTTTTTTAATATACATTAAAATCACGTTTATTCCTGTGATCAAAACTGAATTTTCAACATCCTTACACCAGTCTTAAGTGTCACATGATCCTTCAAAAATCATTCTAATACGCTGATTTATTATCAGTGGTAAAAACGGTTTAAAATTAAAACTTTAATTCAAGGATGTGTTAAATTACTAAGATTTATATTGTTCAAAAAGATTCATTTTGAATAAATGCTTTTCGTTTTAACTTTTTATTTAAAGAATCCTGAAATAAGTATTGCGGTTTCCAAAAAAATATTTGGCAGCACAACTGTTGCCAGCATTGATAATTCTAATAATTAAATCAGCATATTAGAATGATTTCTTAAGGATCATGTGACACTTTATACCGGAGTAGTGGCCGATGGTAGCTTTGAATCACAGAAATAAATGACATTTTAAAGGATATTAAAATAGAAACCATTATTTTCTAATGTTACAACATTTTTTTCTGTATTTTTTTAGATCAATAAATGCAGCCATATATATATATATATATATATATGTGTGTGTGTGTGTGTGTGTGTGTGTGTGTATTATGAAAATGGTAAAGCAGAAAATGCACAATGAAAATTATTAGTATTAATATCTTAAAGACTGAAACTTGTTTTTATTTTGAAATACACTAAAAATATAATTCCATAATCTATAATTCCAAGAAGAACCATTAATATCCATGGAACATTTCCTCTGCATTTTTTTTGTAGTAAAAGTCCCTCCAGATTATTGAAATGTTCATCACACTAAGATTTTTTTTTTTAAGAACTATTCAGAGATGCAAAAACACCATTTAGATCCTTTATTATTATTATTATTTTTTTTAAATATGACAGTTCAAATGATATTCACCCAGTTGGTAGAAATCAAGGCAATGTGCAGTCAACACAAGCTTATCAAACTGACCTGGTGCACAAGGATGTGATGATCAACTACTTGCCGTGGTGATCGAAGGGAATGCTATTCTGGGGTGAAGAGAGAGAACATTACAGCCTTCCACCCCCACAACACAATCACATGTACACTGACACACAGCTCACACCAACTCATAATCATGCAATGCCTACTGTCTATCATATTGGGAAAAAAAATGCTGCTGAAATGACTTTTCCCAGAAACACAAACGTTAGGTCAACAGGTTCCTAGAAAATCTAATAAACAGATAAAATTTTAAGTTAAATTTCACCAGTCAGAAACTCCAAAAGAGATCATGAGAATCAAAACTTCAATTACTGTAAGCAATAAAAGATGTACTAATATTTCATTAGGTATTTATTTGTGTGAAGTAGTAAGAATTCCTAGTGTAACCATTCAAAGCCTGAGGCACTAAACTATTTGTTCAGCCAGAGTAAAATCTCTTTTATCGGTAAGAGAATATTAAAACACCTCATTCAGATACTCATACTGACTGGCTACTTTTGTCATGCGCTTTATTATTGCTCTGCTTATTGATTGAATGAGCAGGGTCTGCAATATACCTGTGATGTGGACATGCGGGAGGTGTCTTGTCGCCCCGTCAGGTCTGAGGACGACACGTTCACTGGGGCGCCACGATGAAGCCGCATGCTGACCTTCCGTTCGCGCTCCATGCCAGTGACCGGTCTCGGTGAGGATGTGTTTGCTGTGAGATAGTGAGAATATGAGATACCTCCTTGTAGTCTTTCATGTACCTGAGAGGTAAGTGACAGACTGTTCACCTGTGTGAGAGGTGGGGGTGAGGGGTGTGGGCGGAGCTCCGTCCTGTGTGGGGCGGGGTCTGCCTGAAGCTGCTGGGATCCCTCGAGCTGCAGGATTCCTGCTGTGCCTCATCCGCTCGTCTCGCTCTCTCCTCTCACGTTCTGCCTCCTCTGCTGTACGGTTGGCGCCCTGAGAAAAGGGGAAACGCAACAATGTAGTGGATTTCTAAAAGTGGATTTATGTGGTGTAATATTTAAAAACTTAGACACGCAACCACCGTCTACACTCAAAATGTCGCACCTCTGCACAACACAACACCCATACCCAATCAATAACAGTTTAAGTCTCATATATCACTAATGAACAAACTACAACAAGCAACACAAGTTTCATTTATCACACTCTAAAGAACGAAGACCATCCAGACATGTACTTACAAATTTAAGCATGTTCCAGTCAAACACATAGTCATAGGAAAAGCCCTGTCTGTGGAACAGATTCCTGAAGAGTTGCCTCAAATACGAATAGTCTGGCTTGTCATCAAATCGCAGTGATCGGCAAAAGTTGAGGTACGTAGCAAATTCAGCTGTGGGACAGAAAACAAACAGGCATATTACAATACCGGATTATAAGCATCGTTTCAAAGACGAAGTCTGATTAACATTCACAAAATGTTCGAAATGACACAAGGGCTCTGAACATACATGGGTAGCCCTTGCAGAGAACTTCAATGGGGGTGGACATCTTCTTTTCACTGATACGCTCATACTTCTGTCTCTTGGTGGCGGCTTTCAGTCCCTGCCAAGGCAGCGAGCCCAAGTTGAAGTACATCAGCACGTAACCGAGAGACTCCAGGTCATCCCGCCGAGACTGCTCTGTAGAGACACGCGAATTGAATTATAGATGCTTGCATGGAGCATGAAAGGATGAATGCTACTGTATGATTCATGAATAAGAATTTATACTGCTGCAAACACACGTCCACAAACCAACCTCTTCTGGGAAACGCTAAAAATATACATGCATCCACTTGAGCAAGAGCACACACTGATGTCATACAGAACCAGTAGAGAAATGGGAAAGAAAAATAAAGCGAGAAAGCTTTTCAAAGGATCAGTAACTACAGCCGTCGCTAAGACTGGACGTTAAATTGAATTTTAATTGTGATTACTACTTCTCTTTATTAATCAAGCATACTGTTTTTTCCGGACTAGAAGTCGCACTTTCATTTACATTTATTCATTTAGCTGACGCTTTTATCAAAAGCGACTTACAATTGCTATATATGTCAGAGGTCGCACGCCTCTGGAGCAACTAGGAGTTAAGTGTCTTGTTCAGGGACACATTGGTGTCTCACAGTGGATTCGAACCTGGGTCTCTCACACCAAAGGAATGTATCTTATCCACTGTGCCAACACCACCCACTTTTCATAGTTTGGCTGGTAGTCTACACTGAGCAGAATAGAGCATCCTCTCGTGGCTGTAGACGGTATTGTTTTCTCTTGGTTCTAAATAATGCGACTTATAGTCCAGTGCGACTTATATACGTTTTTTTCCTCATCATGACATATTTTTGGACTGATGCGACTTATACTTAGGTGCGATTTATATACGGTAATCCACCTGTGATATTTGGCCACTTGTTATTTATCCTAAAAGTATTTTTTGTCACTAGGCATTTGCATTATCTTACATTTGTAACAAGCTTTCCACTTGCTTTCATACTTGGGGTTTCCAAATATCAAAGTTTTTGTTTAAATTAATACATTTTCTGTCCAGTGTAATACATGCATGAACTCTCTTTGAGGAACAAAAACACTGGCAATCTGAAAACACCAGTAAACATGTATGAGTTTAGAGATCTCCACTAAGATATTCTGCTCAGATGAAAGCGTAAAACAACAATTTGTTGTTCCTTCACATGGCCATTTATGCTATTTGCTATGCAGAGAAAGTTTGTTCATTTGGATCACACACACACACACACAGTCAAATCTACAAACTGACTGAAAAGAATGTGTTTTTTACCAATGCCAAGATGTGTGTTGATGGATGCGTAACGTGCAGTGCCCGTCAGGTTCTTGTTCTCTCGATAGGGAATGTGCTGGTGTGTTCGTGCGTCACGGTATTTCTTGGCCAGACCAAAGTCAATGATGTAGACCAGGTTTCCTTTCTTTCCCAAGCCCATCAGAAAGTTATCCGGCTTTACATCTCTGTGAATGAAGTTCTTGGAGTGGATGTACTCAATGCGGCTAATCTGAGGTATGCAAGGTTTACAAAAAACACATTAAAAAGAAGTTGTACTTCTGCAGCAAACTATTTTTTACTTGTCGACGTGACTTTGTATCATACCATCTGATCAGCCAACAGCAGGACAGTCTTCAGGCTGAACTTCCTGGAGCAGAAATTGAAGAGATCCTCCAGACTGGGGCCGAGCAACTCCATCACCATCACGTTATAATCTCCTTCTGCACCACACCACTTTATAGTAGGAATGCCAACTGCAAAGGGAGCACACAGAACACTTAAATACAGCCTGGAAACCCAACAGATGATAGTTGGCAAATATGAATCACTTCATTGATTACTTCATTGATTACATCGATCAAACCCTTATTTACGGATTAATCCAAACCCTTTTCTCATTACCTCCACCCTGCATCATCTTGTAAATCTTGCTCTCAATGTGGAGCTGTGGGTGCTTCGTCTTCACACATTCCAGTTTGATGGCCACTTCTTCTCCAACTGAAATGTCTGTGCCTAGAGCAGAGTGAGAAACAGAGCCATTAAAACAGTGAATGAGGTCAGAACACAGCCGGAATCTCCAACAAACTGACATGACTCTAGATCATAATTAATTGACCTGTATAATTAGTGATTGCACTACACAATTTCAATGAATAAAATCAAGAATAGGCCTGTACAATTAATTAAAATGCAATATCAAAATGTAAATATTAAACTGCAAGAATAATCCTATTAAAATATGAAGTATGCTTGTTCTCTGTATCTTTGTGTAAATGAGCGGTACAGTTTTGTTCACTACATACAATGGTGTTTTAGGTGTCTGTTGTTGCTTCCCCCCCCCCCCCCCCAAGCTTTATTTTATTCAGTAAACCTCTCGTGAAAAACTTTGTTTGCCATTTGATCACATTTTAAAGGTGAACAAGATTTGAGAAATGTAATGGAGATTCTAAGGTAATAATATATTGGGCACATAATTGTTTTAGATTTGTTAATATGATATGAATATGTACTCTTGGACATTCTGCAAAATCTTAATGTGTCCACTTAGCAAACCAAAATCAGTTTTGAAACTGAAACTGCTACCACTGTTGTCTGAACAGAAACTCAAGGACTTGTTTAGCTGGTTTCTGAGATATTTAAAAAACAAACAAGCATAGGATAATGCTCATCTCAGCTGATAGCAAAGAAACGCACGTCATGCAAGTCAGGTCTACGCAGAACTTTATCAGCAAATTAGACACATTTAGTCTAGGAACACAAACAGTCAGTACCCCATGACTACATTTAGATCAAACAAGAAAAACAGTCAAATGGGGAGCAGGTCCAAGCCTATATCTGCCATTTACAAAGTAAACAACAATGGTTCTGCATTGGTTACAGATCACCTCTACTGCAATGATAAAGAAAACCAATACTACTACGACAGCGTTATGCAAGAGCTCCCTCCGAAAAAAGAAAAACCAGTGCCCATCCAACAGCTGACTCTCAATGGGACAATATTGGGTATGGACATAAAACTCACATGTGCTCGAAACGCACACGAAAAATAGATATCAAACGTCTGATAATGTAGCTAAATGAGATCTCCATTTTTGGCGTCGAAAGATGAAGAGGAAGTTACAAAAGTGGCATCCTGTCCAAACCTACAAACATCACCACATAATTTATCCAGACCAAACCCTCTGAAGTTACATAAAAGCGGATGGAAAGGAAACCGGATTGTAGAGGAGTGGGACATTCCTGGGTGATTCACACACCTGAGGCCTGCCATGACGCAAATATAACGGAATCCTAAGAAAAGCGGAGAGGTGTTGCATTTACGCTGACTCTCTGATGATTTGTAAGGGCACTATGCGGTGTAACATGATGCAATGAGTCTAATCTGGTTGGGGTTGATCTTTTCAGCCTCTAATGCTAACGATAGATGATTTCAGTGTATTTCACACACAGTCATTTACTGAAGATCTTCCTATAGCACTCCCTCAGAATCACACCTGAGACACACTTTAGGCATTCAATTAAAAAAAAGCATTTAATTAAGTTAACGTACCAAAGAGGTGGGTGCAGTTATGAAACAACTGCGCAGATGGAGTTTACAATCTCACCACACCCACCAAGCCCTGTTCTCACACACAGACAGACTGAAACTATCCCATCTCAGCTAAAAGGCTTCGGGATAAAGGTCTCCCCACCACACTTCAACACTATGATGATCAAAGTCCCCTTGCCAACAGTGCTTCTCTGTCAAAATAAAAGGAAGCTGATTGCATTTGAACCTGATGTTTGGAGGAGCTTTGATTGGATTCAACATTCTGTCCACGGGTTTCAAACCACGTGAGAGAAACCATGTTAATGAGGAGACCACAGCTAGAAGAATTAAGGCCAACAGCTGCAAAACTTCCTTTAATGCCTTCTGAATAAAAGATGATCTTCACATCTTGCTCTACACAAGTACATTTAATCACAGTCTTGAGTCGAAAATGAAATGCTAAAGTGGTTTAGAGTACTACTAAAAGTTAAGTGTATCAACAAAAAAACAATGACCTACTTTGGTGCAATGTATTGCAATACAAAACAATGGCTCTCTCCAGCCATCAATACAATCTCTAAACGTCAACCATAGATATTCAAATGACCGACGACTTCCTGGTGTGATACTGATGGTATCAACCATGAAGGCCATTTAGTATATAAATAAAGAGTTCTTCTGGTTCCTCACTGTTGGTTCACAACAACTTGAATCAAAATTGTTTCCCCAAAAGGCACCATGATCTTGTGATCAGAAAAACGAGATCGCATGAATCATGAACCCTGAAAGTATGATCTGATTTTTAATAGACTGCAAAGCATCAGCCAGGTTTGGCTGAATGTCCATCATAGGGTGATTCAACATGTCAGGCTTGGCCTTTGGGTGGTTCACGCTTTCAGTGAAACCTGCATGGACAGGTAAGATTCATTCAGAGTTACACACAAGAGAGGACCTGTTTAGAAACTCCTATTGACAGGTTCAGGGAAATCACAAATCAGTTTAAATCAAGTGTTGTATTCCATCTTATACAACTGACATCTGAGTCTAATGTCAAAAGCACATATTTTATGGTCACGTATGATCTCCTGGAGTGTTGTTCCAAACGGGACGTAAAGTTTATATACTCTGGAAGTTCAACAAACCACTTGTGGTCTGAAATACGTTCTTGTCACGGTTAGAAAATACGTTTTTTCATATAAATGCCCGAAGAACTGAGAAACGGACCTCATAAAATACTATAACGAGTTAATCTTTGGAAAAACGCCATTGACAGTTACAGCTGACAGATATATGAAACAATAGAGCTTGTTAGCGTTTTATATTATTGACAGCTTTATAGCAAGAGTGTCTACGTGTGTTTCAGTTTATACTTACCCAGATAAATGTCTCCAAATGAGCCACTTCCAATTTTTCTACCAAGTCTGTATCTGTTTCCAACTCGTAGCTCCATCGCTGTGTATTGGTGTCTCTCGGACGAGTCCCTTGATTGTATTTCAGCTAATTTCTATAAAACCAGATACCGTTGGCCTTTAAATTCACGTTTACCCTTAATATTTTTACGCGTCGTTTAACTGTTGCGATCCTATTTATCTTTATGCGACCCCAACCCCCCGAGTCCCTGAAGAGAATTCGGATTCTTCCGACGGAGTTCACTTTTCACCATTCCTTTTCTAATATATTTAAATCCGAAATATCACAATATTGTGATCAGGAGAAAGCTTAGAGTGGTGTAGATTATGCTCTTGTCGGTTTGGTCATCGTTATCCCCAAGGATAAAGAAGATGGAGCTGGATTTTAACAGCGGACCCCCAGCGCAGAAGCTTGTCACAGGCCTCGTATCTCCTGTGGACATTGAGAACACGAACGTAGCGCCGTTACGTCACTTCCCCGTTGGCAACGCCTCGCTCGCCACGGTCACGTGGGAGAAACCGCTGGATGAGTTTCGTTAGTTCTTCAAATCTCACTAACTGCTTAGATAGAACAACAGTTATTTATTATATATTGGACACACGTTCGTCCCAGATAGATTTTATTCAGTGATATGCATTAGCGAGCAGTTTAAACATTAATTCCTTAAAGTTACACTAAACAGTATCTATTTTGTCACATTTACATTGGATAGACAATAGTCCAATTGTTCACGTCCATTTTTAATGTTACTAAAGTTATAGATACTATAAATAAAAATAAATATTAGATTGCTTTACTATTGGTTTTAAAAGGATAATAAAACAAATAATAGTAAAATAATTAGAAATATAATATAAAAATAGAAAACTGATATGTGGCTTCGTATACGGTCCAACAACACTTTGGAAAAAAACTAGATTTAAAATCTTAAACAACGCGTCATCTCTGTAATTCGTTTCCATCTATTTTGGTCTTTTGTTTGACCTGGCCCCGTAAAACACAGTGAGACAAACGCTTCCTAATAATCCAAGCAGTGGGAGACAGTGGAACAGTAACATCTTGTACCCCTCAAGTGTTTGCAGGGTACTGGCCACGCCCCCGCTCGCTGATTGGCGGATCTCTTTAGATTGTCACACACGAGTCCAATCAGGACACGGTCACGTTGCTGTAACGCTTTCCAGCAGATTGCGTAAGTGACTTGCACGTGTTCGTCAATGCGCATCTCGGAGTAACTAAAAAAAAAAAAAAAACACAACAACTGGGGCAAGTTCAAGCTCAAACCGGTGTGCAACTGTGCATCATTTGTGCTACGGTTTACAGTTTGAACAACATGTTCTCTGGAAACGGGGTTTGAGATGCGTTTTCTCTTGTTTGATGAGTGTGTACTAAAACATGTCAGCCCAATCAGCAGCAACATGTTAACACAGTTAAACCACGCGGTATTAAAGAGACAGCTCGCACTCTGTAAAAACATCAAAATAAATTCACAAGCGCAATTATATTGTTTGCACGTTTATGTACATTAAAGGCAAAATAACTAAAATAATAAGAGCACAAGTATAGATCTGGAACGTCAATAAGTCTGTCTAAATATAATTTACTAATTGCCATATCTTCTGATCCTTTCCTTAGGAAGGTGTGCTAAATACTGATTAGTGTAACATAAAAATACTATACATATTTATATATGTTGCTATTGTATTATGGAGTAAAACTTTCATAAACTTTTACATACCCTCTAATTATATAATGGTAAATATTACAATAACATAGCACAACAACACTCATCAGCAATAATGATAAGCCTATGATATAATTAGGAACCACAGTAATACAGTATTAAACCCCAAAATAATAAACAAGTCAAAATAATTTGCCTTGTTTAGAGAAGCAACTCTGGAGATCCTTATTTAATAATCGTGAATAGAAGTGTTTTTGTATGTAGCAAGATTTGCTAATGAGGACATCTAGTGTTCATTGATATAGACAGCAGAAACAAACTGAATATTTTAAAAGCATATTTTGCAAGCTTAATATTTCTCTGCATGATGTTATTTTTGAAAGTAAAGTTCACCCACCCAAAAATTAAAATTTTGTCATAATTTACCCACCCTCATGGTCAAAAAGAGCATATGTAATACATTAGATGTTGAATCACGCAAAATATTTATTGCCAAAGCTATTTTTACAATGTCTGTTTCACGCTTTAAAAATATTTATCTATAATATTATTTAAAAGGTATTAATCGTATACCAGCCCTAGTCTTAATATGAAAATAAATGTGGGACAATATCAAGATCCACAGTCAATAAGAATTTTTTTTAAATGATGACCATAACCTTATGTGCTCTTGTACTTAAAGACCTTCATTTAAGCTCAGACTGCTTTATATACAATTTAGAAGACAGCAATTTCCTCCATCATGTTTACCACTGAACCATTTAGCATGCAAATAAACCTAAACATATTGTCTTTTCTCAGTAACAGTAACCACATGTCTTGATGAATCAGGTGATTGGGATGAAAAGCACTTTGCAAAGATTATAAACATGCGTAGCACAGAGAGCCTGGATCTGATTACAAACAATGTTTGAACAGTATCCCTTTTTCCCTTTTCTACTGAAAGTCAATCAGTATAAAGGTAGTTAATAAATAACATTAACATCAGCTTTTAAAATCAGCATTAAAATGGTACAAAATCATCTAAAAGTTAGACATAAATACTAATGCTGACAGATGTGTCCCTCAATGTTGAAAAACTGTTTTAAAGGTCAGAAGGTTGAGCCTTAAATAAATATTAAAGGAATAAAATTAACATTGGATAAGTAAAAAATAAAAAGTTTTCAAAGTTTTCCCTTCACGGCACAGTTGCACAACAGCCAATCTGGCTAATTTACAGAGATGGACAGATTATTTTGTGATTTCGACTGAATGCCTTGGAACAATGTTCTTTTTCATGTGGTTAAGCTAATGGCTCTCTTGAGCCACAAAAATGCCAATATTAGCCAAATTATCCTCTACATTTAACCATTTTAAATTATTCGTACAGTAGGTAGTATATACTGACCTATCAAATATAATGTCTTAAAGTTCAGCTTTAACTGATGATACAGGCATTCTAGACCAAGTTAAAAAGAGCAAACTCTCAACAAATCAAAATTATATTACATATAATCTTCAGAGTATTTTAGTTTGCTGCCAATATATTAGGCCTACAATAATATTTTTTTCCAGTCCTGAAATATTATTTGAAATGTTTGGGTCATTAAAATGCTAATCTTGTTCTTTAAAAGGTTCTCTGGAACTGTCAGCAACTAAACATTTGTCTGAAAAGTCTGGGAACAAGGATGTGGCTGCTCTCTCCCTCTCTCTCTCTCTCTCTCTCTCCACAGCCTTGCACATTTCCTTCTATCCAGTTGGTCCACTCTGCCCCCCCCCCTTTTTTGGAGGTTTCTTTTCTTTTCACTTTGTCCTTTTTGTTGTTTTCATTTCACCCCACCCTCTTGGATGCCTCCATGCTCCTCCCTCCGTTCTCCTCCTTTCCTGCATTTTTTCCCTGGCTCCTAACGGCATGCTGAGTTTGGGAGTGCAGGAGGGAGATGCCTTAGAAACGCTGACAGGCTATAACACTCTCAGAGACACATAGCAGTGCGGCCCAGTCAACGCAAGCATCCTCAGTGCAGCCCAGCAGAGCTTCTGTGGACCCTCATGTTTGGACCTGCCAAAATGAAGGTAGGGGACACATTAGGATAGAAAATTACACTAGTACTGCATTCCATTTAATTTTTGTAAATGTAAACTGTTCAAACAAATTACATTGTTACACATAATGGGAAGTGCAATTATGTGAAAACATTTCCAGATGCCAATGAAGCTGA
>NC_039254.1:6601203-6603678 GCF_003368295.1 Carassius auratus | reverse complement strand
TTTTCCCAGAAAGGGTGTTCGAAATATTAGTTGAATATTAAATTCAGTCTAGACGTCTGTGGTGAGTGTGGTGTAGGAAGACATTATTGCATCACTGCACAATGCTTTATTGCAAAACGCACCACTCTTTTATTTTTGCTATCATTTCAAAGTGAAGTCATTTTGACAGAACTTTAAAGAATGGTAACATGATAGCCTACCATTTGCGAGAACACAGCGTGTAGGTGTCTGCCTGCCAGCATTAGGTTTTTGTTTGTGGTTTCCGCAGTTCAGTGTGGTCAAAACCCTTTGATTCATATGAAATGGCTCCTTTTTATTTTTGTCATTTTTGTTTTGCATCTCCTAATATATGCTAATTTATATTTAAAGGGGCATTTTCACACTAATGAAATTGTCGTCATACTCCACCTTCAAGGTGGTCCATCAAAAGTTTTTGGAAATCACTGGAGTCCAAACAATATTGGACCCTATTCACATTCATTTTATGGATAGTATTTTTGTTTTTTGTCAACTTAAACTAAAATTAACAATAGTTTATATGTAAATAGAAATAACCCCATTATTGAATAAAGTAAAAATATTAATATAAAAACATACAAAAAGGAATGTAGTAATTTAATGAAAGTAATTTAAATACAATAAGCTGAAGTTGGCTAAAACTGAAATGGTAAAATGGTAAAAACCTTAACATAAAAACAAATAAAAAGGCGCATCATAAACCTGCCTAAACTAAAACAAATGAAAACTGAAAAAAAAAATATAAATAGCAATACAAATAAATAGTATAATAGCAATTAGACAATTAGCAATTAAACACAGATGGGAAGTTTTATATTTTATATTTTGTTTCACAGAATAAAGAGTCCAACAGGTTTGTAGCCATATGAGGAAAAGTAAACGAACTCTCCCTTTAAGCTTTTGAAATGTAGCACTATTTAGCGCACAAAACCATTAGTGTCATTACCGTTATCCATATTTCAAGTCTACAGTGACTCTGTAGCTGTTGACTGTGTCATGTTAATATGAAATCCAGTCTCCGGCTGCCTTTCCCTGTCCATCTTCCTCCAGTGTCTCTTCCCAATCCAGCTGTTGAGTTAATTGGTTTTCCCTCCAGCCTATGAAAGAAAGTAATGAGACTGCGGTTGGTATGACGGGACCCTCCGGCAGCAATCTACTGGGGAAAAACTTAATTTTTCAGCGCTGTTCCATCTCATTCCTCAGCTCACCGATTCCATCATGAAGCCAATTCACACTGTTTCCCGTCCCCTCCCCTACCTCATTACTCTCCCCTCTTCGCCCGACGTGTATTTTCACATTTCACGTCAACTTTTTTCCTTTTGTCGCTTCCGTTAGCAATCAGAGCCAGGCTTTAATTAGAAGTACGCAGTGTTTGATTGCTGGGACATGCACAGAACCGTTCGAAGAGCTGTAATAATGATGCTCAGATGCTGCTTGCCGACACCTACAACAGATGTTATCACCCCCTGTTCCGGAGGCTGTTTTTTTCCCCAAGTGCAAAGTTAAAAGGAAGAGAAATTAGACGAGCACCTCTTAACCCGGCAGAACACCTGAGGGTCTTCTTACTCAATTCGAGGCCTCGCCCGACTGCACCGGGGCGTGTTGACAGCTGAACGTCCTTCCTTAGGAACTGAACAGGATTACATGGCCTGCCATTGTCGACAGGTCTCGCATCACCGGTAAACTGTTTCCTAATGAGACGCTAATTACAGCCTGATAAGGTCAAAGCCGCAAGGTCTCGTCGTAATTAGCGAAATATTCAGCATTTCAGTTCTCCGTGTAGTTGGAGATAAATGAGAATATTAATATGGGCATTGAAGAGTATGATTTGCTCAAGGTGAGCTAAGCCTTTGACAGGACTGGCATACCAAATTACACTTGTAAAAATGCTCTTTTCGCACTCGATACAATAGCTGTTGACAAGCTGACAAATTAGATCTTTAAATTGTAGGCTTCCTTGAATAAACTATTTTTGGAGCCGTAAATCATTGTAATGCCCGCACAATTGTTTTACCCACTTAGCAGTCTGTCTTGAATTAACATTGTGTCTGAAAGGCGCTGTAAACTGCTTTGTTCATGTTGATGAGCGTATTCAAAGTTTCCAGGACGACCAGAGAAATTTGTCTAGATGTCGGTGCTGAATTAAAAAGTGTGTTAGTTTTTGGAATAAAGAGACGGAGTCTGACATTTAGATGGTGCTGTGAAGCAATGCTAGCTATTTACAGTTGAATAAGTTCCAGGTTGCCATCTGTGAACGATTGTTTCCAATGAAGCGAGGCCTCGTTTTGACCCCAACTGGTTGGGCCAACTAAAATTTGGGTCTATTAGCTGACGCCATTGGAAAGTACCCATCATGAACTCCTATGATAAAATTTAAATCAAATATATATTGAATATATCATAATTGTAAGGAATGGTAATGTGCAGTATTTTTTTGTTTTACATGCACACAGTATA
>NC_039254.1:6513703-6598703 GCF_003368295.1 Carassius auratus | reverse complement strand
ATAAGCATGAAAGTCTAGTGCAGGTCAGTGTAATTGGATGGATTTTATAGGTGTGTGTTATTCTTCTTGCCTAAGGTTGTGGTCGAAGGAATTTGAAATCAAACGGTAAGATAGATGAAGCCAAATCAGCTAGGTTTGGTGCGAGGACGAGATCCGCTGATGTTCTGAATTGCTGACATATGGAGGCACCATTTTGGAGTCACTTTAGCCTTGAGCGCCATCAAGCCATCTTGTGTTTACGCCAACTTTAGCAGTCGTCATGGCAACCGTCGCAGAACATAATAAGTTTCTTTTCTTTTTTTTATCACATTTTCTTTCACAGCTTCAGTCTGAGTTTAATGTCCTTTAATGCTCCTTGAGGAACATATCTAACTCAACTCAATTAAGAAGACAGAAATGCAAGCCCGTCAGTAGCTTTGTTTCTCAGCTGGTGGGTTGTGAAAGTGTCATTCCTCACATTTTTAACCTATCGATTGTGAATTATGTGGTGGAAATGATATTTGAAAAAAAAAAATGGAATAAAATGTAAATGTTTGACTTACAGTAGTAAGGCTAATTTTATTAAAAAAAAAATTGTATCCTCACAATTAAGTTGATAACTTTTTGCATAATTTGACGAAATTAGGAAATGAGACTTTTGTATTCATAAATAATTATTATTGTTTATAATTATTTATAAATTGCATAATAATGTAACCGTTAACTTTATTGGAGCAAAATAGTTTGGCGTGTTGGATTTTTTTTTTTTTTTTTTTTTTACAAAATACATTTCAAAATGTTTTTAATTCGCTAAAATATATAACAATAAAATTAAAATTGTATATATTTTAAATAATACTAAAACAGGCAGAATCATGAAGTCAGTGCGTATGTGGCATTTGACAAGTAGCTTAAATAAATGGCATGGAAAACAATGAAGAATCTATTAACCACACATACTTCTCACTGTTACAACAGACCTTTGATACCATTTTAAAGACTTTGTCCATTCTCATGGCACCCACTGCTTGGCGAAAGGAAAAAAGCGCGTGTGGTTACACACAGATTGGAGCAGTGCTCTGTTATAAGTGGCCCATTCAGACGCCAGCTTTGCCGTCGTGCCTCTCTGCTCTCATTAAGCGACCTGTCAGTCACAGCACCGCTGGAACTCCACGTCGGCGTGGGATCTCTCGCTTGCCCCTCATATCACTGGCTGGAACGATACTCAGCATCATGAAGTGGGAAGCAGAATTAATGAATCGCAAACGTCTTTGAATTATAATGTTTAAAAGGGGTGGCCCTCTCTAATAAATCTTATGCTTCTTTGGCGGCAGGTAATTGAACCTCCCCTGGCCCCATTACCTGAGGTCGCATGAATATGAGGGCATGAATATGGATCAAATTGGAGAAATGGTTGCAGTGTGTGCTCGTCTGACTGACAGGCGAGGCTGGTGTCTTGAGATGCCGCCCTTGACCTGCATTTGCATTTTCATTTGACAGAGTGGGACAGGCGATGAAGGACGCTTGTGTTTTGAGTGCTGTGATTTCTGTCTGTAATGAAGTGACTAATGTGTGTGGGTGTTTGTTCACGTACAACCACCTTTCTTTCTCCCAGGAGTTGATGTTTATTAGTAACATTTTTATTCATTGTGAAGATCATATTTAAATATAAATATGCCTTTTGTATATTCTGTTTCACTCTTGTTTTAGACCCGTGCTTTTAGTTATGAACTATTCATTTTCACAAACCGTAAAAATACCATTTCAGTAGTTATTTTATTTCAATATTTATAATGATTTACACAACTGTTTAAATGTTTAAGGTTTTTGAAAGAAGTCTCTTTTGTTCGTATTTGTGTTGTGAAAATACAGTAAAAACAGTAATATTGTGGAATATTGTTACAATTTAAAATAATTTTTTATCTGTTATTATTTATTTTTTTTATCTGCAATTTGTTCCCGTGATGGCAAAGCTGAATTTTGATTCTCAGAGTATTAAGTGTCTCATAATCCTTCCTTCTGTATGGAAAAAAGTTTCTTCTTCTTATTAATGTTGTAAGCAGTTTATTATTTTATGGGAACTGTGATTATTTTTCTCTTTATTCTTTAGTATATAGAAATTATATATATATAAAAAACTTTTTTTTACTTTATAAATGTCTTCACTTTTGATAACGTAAACACTTTTTTAATGTGTTCTTACTAGGGCTGTGTATTGCCAAGGATCTGGCAATACGATACGTATCACGATACAGGGGATGTAATGCGATATATTGCGATACACTGCAAAACTGTAAGCAAGGTGATATACTGGGATATTTCTTGTTTTGGGAATATTATATAGGCTATTGTAAGGAAAGCTGTCATTAAGAACACACCACCATATGCAAATCTTAGCAATAAATAAATAATTTTTTAACCAAAACACACTGGGATCTGCATTTGCAATAATCATCCCTGCTACATTCAACATTATTGAAGCACTTTTTGTGCAGCATGAGTAACGTTAAAGGGTGAAAAATTTAAGTGCTTGCAGGATCCTTTAGTTAAATGTATAATACGTATAAATTGTATTTTATAAAAGGACCATATATATTTTTAGACCCTACTATGTCATAACATTTTGATCTGAACAAAAGAATTACATCTGCTTAATAGCAATGAAAATAAAGTGCTAACCGGATTCCTAAAATAAAAAAAAAAAAGTTGAACCTTTCCACTTAGTTTGTATTTAATTTCTGCGTGGAATCGGCGAAACCGTGGCGCGAGCACCGCACAGCACCGCACAGCACCGCACAGCACCAACCCTCCTGCCTATAGGTCTTCACACGGTACACAGGAAGCAGCGGAACCGAGGCGGCGTCCGCGCCATGGTCCCGCGATGGACGTTACCACAAAAGCCCAAATGACAGCACACTTCAGCTTTGTACACCAAAACTTGAACTGGGACAATTTTTTTTTACCCTCCATTATTAACAGTGAACTATATTAAAGGGGGGGGGGGGGTGAAATGCTATTTCATGCATACTTAGTTTTTTACACTGTTAAAGAGTTGGATTCCCATGCTAAACATGGACAAAGTTTCAAAAATAAAGTTGTACGTTTGAAGGAGTATTTTTGTTCCAAAAAGTTTTGTTTCTGCATTTCGAAGATGCTTGTTTTACAAACAAGGCCCAGTTTGACACCGGATTTGCACATCGTTTATTTCTTAAGGATAATGCAGTCCCGACGAAAAAGGGTCACGATCGTGTGTTGGAACCGCAGGCGGTGAGTAAAACTGCTTCAAATATCTCTGTGTTGTTAACTTAACTATCGGCGCGTAAGCACGTCAAGGAAACAACATGCGATGTTTGCATCAAACTGCACTTCCCACATGTACACCTTAAAAAACAAAACAAAAAAAAAACAAACGACATAAAGTGGAACTTAGTCATTTTCCAAAACCGCTAAGCAAATATATACAGTTTCAATACATACTACATAGAGACGTCCTGCTGTAGTCGTTGCTGCTGCTGCTCTTGTTCAATTTCAGCCTCGGGATCTGATTCTGGATCATAAATATAGCCATGGTTAGCCATGGTTTGTTTTGGATGATGTTTTTTTTCCTCACGGTAATGTCACAGTTTCCACATGCTCTCTACGGAAAAGCCTACTCGCGCTCGTGATTCTTTAGCTCCGCCCACACGTCACGCCTCGGGAAAAAACGGTACAGACTATCTTTCTCTTATAAATATAATAAAACGAAAGATTTTTGGAGTTATGAAGGATGCAGTACTACTCTATTGGTACTCAAGATTAACAGGATATTGAGTGAAAACGAGCATTTCATCCCCCCTTTAAAGCTAACATTAGTGGCGTGCTCTAATGCTAGTATTTCCTGTCACTCAGGATTTGTTCAGAGATGACTGCCATCTAGCGGTCTGGAAATAAACTCCAAACGAAACAACCGCCATGAATCTTGTATGATTTTATTTATTTTTGTTTATATCGATATTACATTTTTGAGAATCCATACAGTGTCGGCAAACTAAATATCGCAATACTCACGTGTATCAATATTTTCTTACACCCTTAGTTCTTACTCAATAAAAGTAAGAATTCTTTAAAAAAAAAACAACAACAAGTGACCGTTTTAGTGTATATTAGGTAGTCTATATTAGTTTAAATTATGGTGTAATTTCCACCATGGCCCAAAATTTTGCTACTAATTAGGTATTATCATAAACTAGAGCACAAAGTATGCTTGAGGAACTAAAAAACACACAAAATAAAACCATAAAGCAACACAAATATGATACAAAATTTGCTGTTATTTTATAAAATTATGCTTATTTTATCAAGTTTACATGCAGGGCCAAAAATACTCATAATTGAGACAATTATGAGGATAATGACCTGAGTTTATGATGGATAATGATTTTGTTTTAGATAGTTGAGATCTGTTAGTCATTTTTCCTTTGTTAGTAAAGCCAGAAAAGGACAATCCTCTTCACTTACATTTCATTTAATCTGAGCTAAAGTGGTTTCTTGGCTTTTTTTTCATTTTCAGTGTATCAATACCTCTCTGTACTAGACCTACCTTGTGATTGACATCTCAACTTTTGTAAAAAGTAGTTTTTCGCTGAGATGTCTTGTTCAGTGCCTTTGAATTCAGTTGCTCTGCTGCAATGTATAAATCAGTGTTTTTTTTTCTCTCATACTTGAAGCTAATAGATTCTCTAGGTCACACTCAAGGTGAATTTTTGTTTATCTGCTGGATGTACATCTACTCATTTGGAATTGGTGGAGGGATTTAACTCAAGTGATTTATGAAGTGTGCATAGTGCAGGCACTTGATGTAATGACAATGAGCCCAGGACACAAGGCTGAATACTTTTTGCAGTCAGTGTAAACCCTATGGATCCCATCTGCACAAAATAATAAATAATAAAAACCAGACAGATTTATAATGGTTTGCACTAATTGTGTATTTGTATTTGAGGTGTTTTCTAGTTCTAAGTGTTAATATATATATATTACACACTGGATACCTTTCTGATAATGAACACATCCTCGAATGTGTCCTTAGTGAAGATTGAGTCATCATCTGATAGAAATGTAATTATTCCCTCATGATTTTTTTCCCTGCATCAGTAAGCTCAGTATTAGGAGCTGCTTAACTTGAGTGTCTGCAAACAGTTTTGCTAACTAGATGTTCATGCTTAGGGTACAGATAATATGGAGTGAATACTATGAACTCACAATGCCATCACTCTCTTGGATAAGGGAACTGTAGTTAGTGGTCAAATTAAAATGCTGTTTTTGTTTTGTGGGGTTTTTTTCATATTGACATGATGTATGGTTTCTTGAAGGAATACAGTAGTTAAATTATTATTTCCTGACAACATATCCATGGTCACACCATCCAAGATGCAGAGAATTTCTTCATCTGAACAAATTTGGAGAAATGTAGCATTACATCCTCTCTGATGAATGGGTGCCATCAGAATGAGAGTCCAAACAGCTGATGAAAACATTACAGTAACCCACAAGTAATTCACTTGTGAAGAACTGCAATTTTAAGTTAACAACTTAAACCTTAAACCTTTCCAGCTAACCCCAAAATTATACTTCTGCTATCATCTCACCCTAATGGCTTACTTTCTTCTGTTGAAAAGAAGGGGAAATTGGATAAAATAAATGATAATAATGATCCATATCAGTTTTTCTTTTTTTGTTCCAAGTGTACTTTTGTGTTCTTTAGAAGGAAAAAAGAGCTATTATTTGAAAATCCTATTGCTTTTTTTATTTTATTTTTTATGTACATCATCACAGTATATTTTTTTAAAATATATATATATATATTTGTAATCATGAAGACATTTCTGGCTCTGTTCACAAAGCACAAGCAGAACCACTATATTGTACTAGTAGATACTTAAACCATAATTTCTAACATCAATGGCTCCTTTTTCCTCCACCCTGCAGAAACAATGGTAGAGATTAGAGCGTCAGCAGGTTAAAAATAGCTTGGTGTAAAAGTGGTTTGCTGTAAGAACATATCCTCCACCATCAGGGGGATGCGGCTAATGGAACACATGCTAAAGCCATCATGTTGGCATAGTGGCGCTAATGGACTCTCTGCGTGTTTCCGGTCTCCTTTGTTTGAGGATCCTGCAATCTCTCATGACATTCAGAGATTTAGCCTTCAACAAATCATTACACACCACCTGTGCACACTGTTGGTCTAAATTCATCCAGCTGCAACTACAATTTCAATAATATTTAATAGAACATCATGCACTCTTCTTTTACCTTTGTTTTTTGTCTTTTCGAAGTATATTTAATCAGATTTGAATATTAAAATACCAAACGTTTGCATGGTTGTGTACATGTGATTGTTCCTGTGTATTGTTTTGCTTTTGAATGGACTCATTATGTTATTACACAGTATTCCATTCACTGCAAAATAGTGCTGTCTGCATATTTTTGCCTAATTTATACATTATTCAACGTTGCAAAGAACAGTTTGTCTAACTCTTATGATAAATTCTACCATTTTCATTTGCTGAAGTTTTGGGATCATTTGAGGAGTTTATTTTTGGAAGATCATGCTGAAATACAAAATAAGACACCTAGATACAAATAAGACAATAATGAGATTGTTTCATTCCTGTCAAATGCACCAGATGAAATCAGACATGTTTAACATTTGCTAATTGATTCATTATTTAATCAGCATGCTAAAAGTTTTTTTTTTTATTAAAAATGCTAATTAACCATCATTACAGGACACCACATACTGAAATGCAGTGCAATAGTGTAACATGTCAGAAAGTTGAAATGTGTGTTGTTGCATAACAAGTTTCACATACTCATTTTAAGAATTAGTGTGCAGCATGTAGTACTGTACTGCACAGTATTCAGTAAGCTTATATTCCAGTTTTTGACAGTGAAAGCGATATGGCTCAGTGCTTCCTGAGAGACAGCATGTCAAGCTGTTGGCTGTTTTTATAATTGCTTCATAAGATTCACTTCCAGTGCTCTTAGAAGGAATAGTTCTCCCATTTTGTCATCATTTACTCACACTCATGCAGTTCCAACTTCATATTATTTTCTTTCTTCCATGGAGCAGAAAAAAGGTCAAAATGGACAAAAGCAACAAAGAAGCACCATTTGACTTTTGTGCTTTAATTGAATTCATAAAAAAAAGAATCTCATTACATAAAATAAAAAATAATAATGTTCATATTGTTCCATGTGACATGGTCAGTTGCAATGCATCAGTCATTTTTTTCTTTTTTCTTTTGAGAACTAAGATTATTAGTAGCTAAACAATGCCTTCAGTTTCAGTAAGTTTAAAGCAACTGTTCATTTAAAAATGAAAATTATCGTAAGTTACCCTCAAGTTGTTTCAAACCTGTATGAATTTTCCAAGAACGTTGGTAACCAGTTGATGGTAGCCATTGACATCTATAATATGGGAAAAAATACTATGGAAGTCATTGGGTGCCGTTATCTGTTTGGCTACCAACATTCTTGAAAAGAACTCTTCAATAGAAGAAAGAAACTGTGTTCCTCTGACTCAGTGGTTGAGCATTGCATTAGCAGTGCAAAAGGTTGTGGGTTCAGTTCCCAGGAAACACACATGCTGGGAAAAAAAAAGTTTTTTTCCCTTTAAAACTAAACTTTTACAGTACTTTTATGGAATAATTAGTTTGTATTTTATGAGTCTGTCTGAAGCTCTAGTCTGGCCTGATTACGAGGGATGCTTTGAATAAGGATAGATGGCAGAGACAGAGGTAAGAAAAGTTTCCAGGATGTATTCTGGTTTTACTGCATGCTACTGCTCATTCAGACTGACAAGCCAGTACATGCTATTTTTATCTAATCTTTTCCTTTCACTGTGTCTGTCGCACACACACAACACACACACACACACACACACACACACACACACAAAGAACATACAAACCGTCTGTAACGTTCTTTATGGGTTTTGTTTGCTTTTGCTTTATATAAGAGGTCTAATGTGTAATAATATATGTGTCTTTAAAATGAGGCGAAGAGAAAACCAGACAGAAACAGAGAAACACATATAGAAAGTGAAATAGAATATACATTTTTCCACTGAGCAGCTTTTTGTACTGATATAACCAGTTTATGGTCTGACCTATAGTAATTTGTCCCTCTGCAACTACACTTTGCTGTTATGGACTTCATAATCAGATCCAGCCAGAACATTTCCCAGATTTTGTTATTGTGAGTCCAGCTGAGGTCACGCAGTGAGGGATTATGGGTAAATACATAATGGCCAATTAGATTCCATAAAATGTTCAGCATTTCTCAGCACTGGATGTCCCTCAGGTTGCGTGCTTGGTTTCAACACTTTATATACTCTGGACTGGAGTTGAAATGGCCACCTGGGAAGCTTCTAGAAGGACTGTCACATCTGTCAGTCTTCAGCTCTGACAGTATTTCCTGTGGCAGGACGGGGAAACTGTAATCTATTCCTCTTGGAGCGCTGGTGGTGATTTGTAATGTTTCTATAATTCATTTTTTCCCCTAAAATGCAGAGTATGTGATTTTTATTCAGGATGAATTATACATGTTTGGTGTTCTTCTGCTATGTCTCAGGATTAAAGCTGGATAAGACCAAACGATGGCTTCCTCTTTCTTTCAGTTTAACTCTATACAATAGCTCTTTAGTCAAAAATAGAAACATGTACTCTGCATTTAAAAGACAAGCTGGGAGTGAATATCGGGTTTGCGTTACAGTTTTACATCACTTGTCAGTGTTTATTTCTGTCTTATTTATAAGAAGTGCTGTTGGTGCAAATGAAGGTGCTGTCGAGATTGAGCTTCTTCTTCCTCTGAGGTCTCTGGAAAACCATATGTTCTCCTTCAGTTGAAACAGACAACCCAACACTTTGCGGTCCTCCCCTCTGCCCTGATAATTAAAGGGAAAGTTCACCCAAAAATGTAAATGCTGTCAACAATTACTCACAATCATAATATTCCAAATGTGTGAATTTCTTTCTTCTTTAAAACACTTTAAAGATTTTTAGTTTTATTTATTTTTTTGTCTCGTCTTGTCCAAACTATGCGAGTCAATGGGATCAAATGTTGTTTTAAACCCAGCTGTGCAACTGATTTTCAGTACTGGTCTTATATTTGAATATATGTAAAAAATGTAGTTTATTTCTGTGATGGCAAAGCTGAATGTTCAGTATCATTACTCCAGTCTTCAGTGTCACATGATCTTTCAGAAATCATTCTAATATTTGCTGCTTAAGAAACATTTCTTATTATTAATGTTGAAAATAGTTGTAATGCTTAATACTGTATATATTTCTGGAAGCTGACACAATTTCAGGATTCTTAGATGAATATATATATATATATATATATATATATATATATATATATATATATATATATAGCATTTATTTCCTTTGAACATTCTAAATTTTTTTACCGTCACTTTTGATTCATTTAATTCATCCTTGAATAAAAAATATTAATTTGAATTTAATTTAATTTTAATTTAATAAATTAACAAATAATATTAAATAACATTTTAAAAAACTTTATGGATGACAAACATTTGGTGTATCTTAACTTTTAAACTCAAAATGTTAAATAGTTTATGTTCTCTATTTGTCAGAGCTGTGGCTTAGCGGTTTCTATATGTGGTGCTCTTGTGAGAAGCATAGGTTTGGATCTGGGAATTGCGACGTGTCCTGCTTCAGTTTTCTCTACGTTCAATAAATTTCCATCTCTCCTCTACTGCCTTTGTCTATAAAAATAGCTAAAAATATCACACAGAATTCTCTGTATTCTGTTTTTATCACTTAATCTGAGTCTCTCACACAACAACACCACTTTGAAATATTATAAGTTTTAGTCCTCCTCACTGGCCTTTTTCACACATTCTCAGCTGAATATAAGGCTCTTGTGCTAGTTTGTTTTTTGTTCCATGTTTACAGATTTCTGAGGGCCATTAGATGTCTAGAGTTGTTAGTGTAAGGTAAAACCATGACCTCAACTAACATCACTGCCCTGCTTACATACAGCCCGAGGTTAACCTATGGCTTACAACTCTTTGTGGTCTAGAAGCTAAACTTAGCCTCCACAATCCATTGATTTCACCCCTAAAAGCTTTCCAAATATTTGTAGAACTATCACCGGCGTTTTGCAGTTGCTAAGTAGAGCGAAGGCAGAGCAAGATGTGCATATAGCTATGTATAAAACATCTCTGACTGACTTTTTTTTTCAGTATCTTCTGGTCGCAAATGTTTGGTCACTTTGGGAACCTTGACCTGTTTCATCTTTCCCTCTGGTGGGGTTTATTAGCCACATGTAGGTTCCTTTGGTGGTACTGATGTGTTTTGTGGAAGCTAGTTGATTCACACATCATACAAACAGGTCAGTACTAAATGCCATATTGAGTTATAATTACTAAGTTATCCAAATGTTAAGGTCTTGAGGGACATAAAAGGCTGTTTGTTTCTTAGTGTATTTTTTCTTGAAGTAAGTGCTTTGATCTTTAATAGACCACACATACAGCAACCATCTCGACTTGGTTCACTTGCTGATCAAAATCCAAATGGGTCATCATTTAATGTATTTGAACCTTTTTTAATGTGTTTTATTTAATATATTTATATACATTTTATAAGAACTAATTTTACATATATAGATGTATAACAAATACAGAAAATAATATGTGAAATATTTATATTTTATAGATTTTTTAAATGTTTATACAGTATTTTCTGTTTATTATACATTTATATTTTAGATAATTTCCTTTTTATTTTTATACATAGTATTTTCATAGAATTATTATATTCTATTATATATAAAACATACATTTACGTTAATTTTTTAATGTTTGTTCTTATGTGTTATTATATTATTGTAGTTTATGTATATTCATTTACAGAACTTTTCTCACACACAATACAGAAATCGTGTTTGACTTGCAAGAGACACTCTAACACATAAAACCCCTGTTTGCTTGGGTGATTCATCAGCAATATAGTGAATTTATATACAAACCTGGCTAGATAAATGTGTTGTGGTAGATGATCTCTGGGTTACTGGTACTAATGATTATCAGGTTTTCGGGGCTGAGTGAAGTAGAGTGAGAGTGTATTTTAGGCAGAGCCCAACAGGTGAGCTAGATTTTTCAAAAGCCTCAGATGAAGTGGATTTGTCTCAAGAGGATCCACTTCAAAGAACACCAGCAGACTTTATGAAAGACTAATGTGCATGCATTGGCTCCGAGATGTCAACAGACAGGAAGTGATTTTGCGGTTTACCTTCAAACTGGATTCCTCAGTAAACATTTTCAGTTTGTTCTGGATTCACTGAAATGCTTAAAGCAGTAGTTCAGTCAGAAATGAAAAATCTGTCATTGTTTACTCATCTTTATATTGCTTAAAACCCTTGTGAAATTCTCTGCTTACACAGAATGAAGAATATCGAAACTTCTGGTTTTCCATGCAATGAAAGCATATAGTGGTAATTCCAAGCTTAAAAAAAAAAAAGCGCACAATAAAATTCCTGGATCATTCCTGGCAGGTGGAATGATCTTCCCAACCCTATCTGGTATGCTGAATCCCCCCCCCCCAAAAAAAAAAAACTCTTATTTATTCCTTCCCTTTCTAGCTTTTACTTATTTGAACAAATGCCTAAAACTTGGTATTACAAGCATTTTCTGTTTCTGTTTGCCTCTAAGAAAAATCACTTTATGTATTCCCCAATTGTAAGTCGCTTTGGATAAAAGCATCTGAAAAATGAATGAAGTTAAATTAGTAAATGTAAAAGTAGAGTGGGTGATCGTAGCAAAAATTTAAAAATAAATAAATAATAATAATAATAATAATAAAAAATAAATAATAATAATGATAGTAATAAAAAAAAAAAAAAAAAAAAATATATATATATATATATATATATATATATATATATATATATATATATATATATATATATATATATATATATAATATCAAAGTTTTTCAGGTAGGATCACAATCATTAATTTTCATGTTGGTTTTTAAGACTATTTTACAAGTTTTAGAGCAGTAAAAACTGGTAAGATCAAAATGTAATATAAATAAAGTTCTCTAGCTTATTAAGACAAGTGAACAGTCAGAATAAAAATAACACGGCAAGCAATAGAACAAGTAAAAACAATAGAACAAAGATACAGTGATTTAAATTTGTCTAATTGTATTTTGTTAAGAACTGGAGAAACTGAATACAGTAATCTAATGTAAAATATACCACTGTATGAATGAAATATCAATTGATTTTAATAAAACTACAATGGTTATTCGTGAAATATACAACAGAGAGCTGCAGGTTTATTAGGATGCTGTCACTTTAAGAACTAATGCATGGATCTAATATCCATGTCCTGCCAACTGAAAGATGCCTATATATATTTCCATACACATAAAAACATATTTGGTCACAATGTACAATTAGTTTGAATAGCAGATTGTGGACTTTTTTAAGATCGCTCACAATATAAAATCATCAGATCTACATAAAACTAATCCATATAATTTGTGTGCTATATTCCAAGGCTTCTGAAGATGTTAACTAAGGAAATATTAAATATGTGCATACACACAAGAATTGAATGACCTTTTGTGTTCCATGAAAGTAAGTCACAAAGCAATAATTGAGTAAAACTGGCAGAATTTTCTTTAAAAGCTATTTAAAAAAAAAGTACAATTAGTTGGTATTAATGCATTTGTAAAATAAAGTGCATTTTATTGTGTAAAGCAACAGCACTCAAACATGATGAATTATGCTATAGGTGTCGTAACAGATGGTTGCAGCCTTCATGCATGTTCTGTACAGAAGGAAGCTCGCACCTCAGACCAAAGGATAATGCTATGCCAGCTGCACCAGCTCACTGTAGGTTCTCCTGCTGTGAATGTGGAGATGGCAGGCAGCCTTGGGCACCCCTCATTTACACACACACCCCGTTAGATAATCTCATGGGAGAGCCGGGGCCTGTTTGATCCCATCCAACAAGGCACAGCAGGCAGGGGGTATAATCAGCCAGCTCGGCTATCCCTCCATTTCCCACCTCTCCCTCTCATCCTCCTTTCATCCCTTTTCTTTTGTCAGTGCATAGTGATGGATAGGGTGCTTGTGGCAGACTTCTAGCGATTTCTGTTTTTTTTTATCAAGATTTGGCGCTGGAGATGCATCACAAACCACCGAGTGATGTTACGCTGAATGATGCCTTAATAGTCATGTTATTTCAGGAAGCTAAAAATGTCTCCATTAGCTAAATTAAATGTTGTGTTTGTTGAATGAGGATTTCTTTGATCCAGGTTTTCATACTCAACTTTTAACAGCCATTTATTCTTAAATGAGAAGTGTGTAGCATTTTATGTGTTGCAGGTGTGTTGGATTATTTTAAATAATAATATATTATTATTTTATTATAAATATAATAATCATAATAATTATAATTATAATAATAATAATAATAATTATTATTATTATTATTATTATTACTGCTATTACTACACTCATAATAATAATAATAATAATAATAATAAGAAAATATATACATTTAATGAATGATCAAATTTATTATTTTACTTTTTATTATTATAATAAGATAATGGTTCATAAAAATAATAAAGCAGTTTTATTAGAAAATGTATTTTAATTTCATAATATTAATTATATATATTATTAATCATATTAATCATAAACATTACGTAACTGTTATTGTAATAATAAAGACAATGATTCATAAAAATAAAGATAATAATAAAAATAAATGTATGCAACTGTAGATATTTGCTACCATTTTTATCATTCTACTACTACTACTACTAATAATTTTAATATAAATTAATGCATATTTTCTTTATATTGTATGGCTAAAAATATTATTTAAGTTAAAAAGTTAAAGTTATTGCGTCAAAAAGCTGAACTAATATATTGTTAAGTAATATACTGTTCACTCTTTACCTTATTCATTAAATCTTTCAGTCTCTTGGTCACAGACACTTTCATATGGCTATTCTCTGAAACGTAAAATTTACAGCAGACTTTTAAATATTTACTGATGCCTCTTAAACAAGAAACTGGTCATTTTCAAGTCCATTTCCTCTCTCCATATCAGCCACTAATGTTCTGTCAGTGGGAGAAAGCCAGCTGAACTACAGAATGCTTTGAGTCTATCAGCCTTTCATGAATATTTCAGTGTTTCATCCAATTCTAGCATGGCCTGATAGCCTTCAGGGGAGCAGTTGTCCGCTGCTCAGCATCCGAATTATGAAGTCTATGGATATTGTAAGTGATGGATATGGAAGATGTTTTTTTGGGTGAAAGTGAGGTGTAAAAGTCACAGAAGACATTGGGGGACTTTTTCAAGGAATGGAAACCATTTTGGAGAGAGCTATTCCTGGAGCAAAGCTTTAAAACAGACGTTCACACTTAAGTTTCTTTGACGGTTTCTGTGAACGTTCTCAGTTAAAATGTCTCTCAAACAGTGTTATTGCGTGTCATTGGTTTCAATCTGTTCTATACAGTTCATTCGTGTCATCTATCTTTTGTAATAATAATATTTTTGAACATTTGTCCCAGGATAGCGGGTCATTTGTCTTGTCAGATCTGATCTTACGCACAAATTTATCTGACAAATTACTAACCCTAATGAAGAGAACGATAAATTCTGAGAGAGTAATTAATGAGTGCATTCCAGATGGGTCAAGCTGATACAGTATCACTTTCCATGAAGCAAAATGTCAGATTTTGCCTTAAAGACACTGAATTCATTCAGCCGTGATGCTGAAGTGCTCTTCTGGGTTGTCATGGCGACAGACTTAACACTTGTTCCCATGACTCCAGTAATGTGTTAGTAACCTAGCGCCCATCCCCCACCACAGAAAAATAGAGATTGACTCCAACTGGTTAGAATTTAGGAAATCCATCATTTCCATTTTCAAGAAGTATTCAAGTATTTGGCGGCTGGGTGGTGTCATATTGGCTGGAGTATCTGAATTCATTTGATAATATTCCTAACATTTACATTTTTTAATGCACGCTACTGGTCCAAGGATGTGAAGCCTTCCTGTAGCTCAAACATTAGAGAATGGTGCAGTCCCAATGTCATGGGTGTGAGGAAATGCGTACATTGAAAAAAAAAAAAAAATAGCTTGAATGCAGCATCAGACAATTTGGATAAAAGCTTTTGCAAAATACATAAATGTAAATAATGTATAATTTCAATCTTAATTTCTTGATCCGATTTTTTTTCATTTAAATTTTAGTGAGAATTTTAATAATTTAGTGTTTTTTTCACTTTGTAATTAGTGTGTGTGTGTGTGTATACACAGACACGTTATATATATATATATATATACACACACACATACATATATATAATATAATATAATATTATTTGTCATGTTAATACGCTTAAAGGAAGAAATTATGTGCATTTGCTTGGTTGTTCTTTGTGTTTTAGCACATTTCTATGCTGTTGCTAAGGTGTTCTGTCTTCTGGGTAGTTGCTAGGGTGTTGCTTCTGTAGGTAGTTTCTTGGTCTTAAAGAGCCCATTCTCAGATTTTTGTGATGCTTTGATCACGATGTGGCTTGGGTTGGGACAAAAAGTCTGAGTGTGTAAAAAAATTAAACATTGCACAAATCACTGAGCTTAAGTATGAGTAATAATAAGAGTCTTTTATACCAAAAATGTCACATTATGATATTATCCATAATAGTGAAACATCCTCTCTTGAAAAGCCCCTCCTGTAGAAGTGGACTAAAAGCAAAGCAAGAGATCCACCGTACATTCATGCTGTGTTTGGACAGGAACTGGACGGTTGTGGGAGGACAGATTTATGTGGCCTTTTACACAGTGCTCTATGTGCTTGTGTTAATAAAAACCCTTAGAACACTAGTGATTGTCAGAAAGGAGGACAGAGGTGGGGAGTATTGTGTTGTTTTGTTCCAGTGGGGAAGATGCAGTTTGTCAACGGACTTCACTAGTATGTTCATTTAGAATGGAAGAGTATTATTAATACATTCCTTTTGTGGGTGGACAGTACATGCAAATTTTATTTACAAAACAAGGCCAGCAACATTCATTACCGCTGTAGCTGAGAAACAGAAACAGACTGACTGTTCCTGAACTGACATGGGTTTGTTTGACTCAAGAGGTCAAGGTTGGTTTGTTAGCATGGGCCCATTAGCCCCTGCTGGTATAATTGGTAACTGCACAAATATGTGCTCTTTAGTATAATAAAGTTAAAATAATTTAAAATAAGTGTTTTCTCTGGAATCTGAAGGTGTAAAAAAATAAATTCGAAATACGGAGAAAATCGCCTTTAAAGTTGTCCAAATGAAGTTCTTAGCTATGCATTTTGCTCTTCAAAAAATTGGTTTTGATATATTTACAGTAGGAAATTTACAAAATATCTTCATGGAACATGGTCTTTACTTAATACCCTAATGATTTTTGGCATAAAAGAAAAATATAAAATTTTGAATGTTTTTTTATATATATTGCTAAAATATACCCCGGCGACTTAAGACTGGTTTTGTGGTCCAGGGTCACATATTCTTCAGGGTCACAGTTTCATGATCTGCTCAATATTTTTGTTGAATATTCTAGAAATTGAAAGTTCAAAAGAACAGCATTGTATTGTAACATCCACTTATTAGAATCCGAATCAGAAAGAGCTTTATTGCCAAGCAATTTGTTTGTGCCACAAGCTTCCAGTACACAGAGACAACAACACACAGACAATAAAAATAAGATGAGAATGATAATACACACATATGTAAATATGTAAAAAAAAATTTTTTTAAATAAAATAAAGTGTATGTATAGTAGTGCTATACTTGATAGAACAGAAATAGAGTAGAGTGAGATTCAGGGATGTACTAGGATGTAGCTGCTAACAAATAAATATAAGGTTATTGCACACATCTTTATTGCAAAATGGGGGGAACATTTAACTGTTCATAAGATAGATTGCCTGGGGGAAGAAACTGTTCTTGTGCCTGGCTGTCATGCTTTTTGTGGCTTTGTAGCACCGGCCAGATGGCAAAAGTTCAAAAAGAGGATGGCTTGGATGTGAGGCATCCAGACTGATTTTCTGAGCCCTTTTCCTCTCTCTGGATGTATACAGTTTTTGGAGAGTGGGCAGGGGAGCACCAATAATCCTCTCGGCAGTCCGAATCGTTCTCTGTAGTCTTCTGGTGTCTGATTTTCTAGCTGAACCAAACCAGACAGTTACTGATGTGGACAGAACAGACTCAATGATGGCGGTGGCAGGTTGAATTTTCTCAGCTGGAGATGGAAGAACAACCTTTGTTGGGCCTTTTTTACAATGGAGTCGATGTGAGTGTCCCACTTCCGGTCCTCAAAGATGGCGCTGAGTGTGGGGGGAGGGGGGTGCAGGGGTATTTTTCCTGAAGTCCATGATCATCTCTACTGTTTTGAGGGTGTTGAGCTCCAGGTTGTTAAGAAAGGTCTGGAGGAGTGTTGGGATGAGTGTTGTTCACAGTTAAATCACAGTTTAAAAAGCGGCCCTTGTCCACCTTCTTTAGAGGACGCCGTTGAGATTGTCCTAATCTCAGTGCTGTCTGCTCACAGATTCAAGATGACAGCGGTGGGAAGAGTCAACTCTTTGTTCTGTCATCTCTCATGTTTGCTTCAGGAAGTTGACTGTGTCTTTTTGTCATCCTGGCGCTCTGATGTGGGTATACAGAGGTGTTGAGGATGACATTTGTCAGAGGATTTATGTGAAAATGAAAGAGGTCACACAAGGTCTCTGAGGGAGTGAATGTGTCGGTGCAAACAGGTCTGGCATCAGATTGTTGCAGTGCTTGCAAGCAACACTGAAATTTCCTTAAATATTTTTATCTTCTACTGTTTCATTTTTTTTGTCCTGTGTAGATTTGTCTTTCAACTTCAACTTACATTTAATGGAATGCATTCAAAAGTAGCTGGCAGAAAAAGCACAGAAAACAATTGTAATATTCAAAACAGCATTTTCTTTTGATGTTTTAAGACCTAAGCTTACCTAAAACTTTAATTATTTTTTTTGCTGTCTTGCAAGCACTACTATTTGCTTGAGTAAATGCAAATCTAGTTATTTCTATTCACGTGGCAGTGTCCACGAGCAGTAAAACAATTTGTTCCCAGAGCATGCATGAATGCATACAAGCATGTATATATTTCAGCAGTAAGCCACTCGAGGCATTTATTACAGTGACTTTACCAAGGTAAAGGGATGTTGCTTGTGTAGTAAACTCGTCTAGTTGATTTTTTCTTTCATAAAATGACTGAACAAGCAATATGACTAAGATACTAATAATAGGATGTGTACTGTAGAATGCAGTATGCGTTGATATAAATTCAGTTGAAGTGCAGTCAGTATGAACTGAACTCACCAATGAGAATTTAGAGCCAGAGCAGTTTATAATGTACACAATTTATAAACAAATATGAACATAGCATTATCTGCTCTTTGATTCCATTAATCACAGTTATTGCTCCTCTTTACCCTGTGGTCAGATATTTTTCCTAAGTATCTGAAGAAACTGAATTAAATGTTAACTTGAGTTTGTTAAAAAAACTATTGGGTTTAATCATGGGATGTGTGGTTTTCTGCCAGTTGAAAAGCACCTTTGGTTGATAACATATCCTTCTCCAGCTCTGTCCAGGATCCTGGCTTTTCCTTCATCCAGGCATTTTAATTGACAGCGTCTGGCTGTTCCACCTCGGTATGAGTCTTCCTCCCCGTCCTCACACTGCCACATTGTATCACAGGGATGTAATTAAAGTTTCTCCTTTGCAATGATAGCAAAGAACCTCTTATTTCATCTCATCTGTCTCTTATACCCCAAAGAGTTTTTTTAAAATGCGAGAAATTTCTGCAAATTCCAGTAGACATCAAGGCAAGATATCATAAATGTGTTCAGAATGGCTGGACTCCTCAGGCTGATGATATCGAGCAGATCTCCCTGCAAGGTTGGATGTTTAAAAATACCCATAATTCGAAAGTTCTTTGGTGAATTTGCCAATTGTTTATATACTAGCCAGTCAAATTACAGATGAGTGTCACCGTGGGTAAGCAACACTGTATAATGGAGCTGCTTATTTCAGTAGCAATGCTTATATTTTGTATGCAAACATATTTCCTTGGAATATTGATGCAGTTTATCATGAAGGAATGGATTTTGAGACTTTTCCTGAACTTAACCTTGGGATACCGTCTTCCAAATTTGGCACCAAATACTGTAACGGGAATTCGTTTTTGTAAATTTTTAAGTGACTTAAAAACAGCCACAAGCGGTTATTAAAAGGACACGTGCACTCTTCTTCAAAATGTATTCCTCCAATCAGTGTTATTGACCTCATAAATATGCAAATAAGAATATTAAACTGAGGTTTGCAAATGCACAGCGTAAAATCTTGAAACCTGTATCTAGGATTAATTACTAACCCAAGGGAAAATGTGAAAGGTGTGAAACAAGATAACTCAGGATTATGCTTATGCATTACATTTTTAGCATTTATTTACAGGCAGACAGGAAAGTGGGTTAGAGAGAGGGATGTGAGTTTGAACCTGTGAGTCTTGGCCAATAACTCCTTTCAGTATATATGACTATATTATTCAAAAGATTGGGGTCAGTACGATTGTTTTTTTTATTTTAGGATGAAAAAAAGTCTGTTTTGCTCACTGAGGCTTGTTTAAATGTTTTAAAATGTATTTTAGTCCTGTGATGGCAAAGCTGTTTTTTCTTTACTCATTACAGCCTCATTACGCCAGTCTTTAGAGTCGCATTATCCTTCAAAAACTACTTCTAAACCAAAGCTATAACAGTGTAAAAGTTTCAAGTGTGAAAAGCCCATTTTAGTCAATTACTGTCCTGAATTATCGGCGATTCCGAGCTGTGTAACCCATGATAGACTGTCTGACCCTTAGATAAGCTCCAGTACCTGTCTGGTCTACCCAATTCACTTGTAGCATGCAAGAAAAGGCGCTCTGGCCTTTCCTCTGTCACTTCGTCTTTAAAGGAAATCAATTCCCCTTAGAAAAGGCCTTGATTTCTAGAGCGGCAGGGAAAAATCACCCCATGGCTGCATGATCTTCCTATATAATCCTGGCTTTTTTTGGAAAGAAAGTGAACTTTGTGAAACTCCAGAGTCAGTTTGTTTTGATGTGCCAATGGCGGTTGATTAAAATTCTCAGGATGAGGTTTAAAATGGATGCCATTAAATGCCTTTGTAGGAGATGTCTTGCTGTTGTTGGTGTGTGTTTTTTTTTTTTTTTTTTTGCAGTCTGTTGCGCTTTTATTTTTAGTGCATTCAAAGGGATGAGGAGATAGCGCCTACCACCTCTAAAGGTTTAATCACAGATAACATTTGAATTTGAATGGCTGGTGAGAGGATATCATTTCCCCTTCTCAGAGGTTCAGCTCTTAGCTTTGGGCTCTTAGAGGTGGTTCAGGGATTTTGTCGAAAGAGAGTCTCTGAACAATTGCACTTTGAGCGCATTTTATGCCTTTGTGCTCAAGGCTGCTCACATCGCCACTAACACTTGACATTTTGAATGTTAAACAGTTCCTGTGAAAACACTTCAGATCCGACAAAAAAAATAAAATAATGATCAGCTCACCCAAGTGTGTGTGCGGAGATTTACACAATGTCATATATGCAAATTTAGCCATAGACTGTCATATTCGTGTTAATGCATTTGTTATTTGTGGCAGCAAATTATTTTTGCTGAGCAGTTGTATATGGAAGATGTTTCCATTGTTGTGATGAATACAACTGAAGTAGTGTAAGAACTATGAATTAAACGGACTTTAAGGGATGTTGACTGTTTTTAAGAGCCTACCCAAGCTGTCTTTTAGCAGCTCTAGTACAAAAAACCCCCCAAAAAAGAGTCATTCTATTTTGGTGACTGCAATAAATTAAATTGCCAAAAGTGAATTGCTATATACACAGCTGGCATATTAAATGTAAGAAAAGTGTCTCATTTAATCCTTCTACTAACTTTTGTGAAAAATTGGCCGAAGAATTAGTGTAGTGTGGAATGAGCCATCAACATTTTTGGTCGATTGTCTCAAAAGAGTCAGAATATGCATAGCTATACGAGGACTAAAACACTAACTCTTTCTGTTTCCATGATCACATACAAAATAAAAGAATATTTATGTTTAAGGTTCCTTCATACCTTCTGTTTTGACTCCCTTTTTTGGGGGGGGGGGGTGTTAAAGCCTTAATTAAGGGGATCAAACAGTAATCCCCCTCATAATTCATACCCTTCTCTGAAGAGATTTACAAGTAGCTGTAAATCTTTGATTTACAATTCAAATTTACAAGCGGCCCATCTGTGCTTTATCTTTTTTAATATGACTGTTGCCATAGAGGATTTATGAACTGTGTACTTTAATTTCCTTTTTTTTTTTCAGCAAGTTTGGCCAGCTTCTTTTGTACTTCAGCACAGTGTTCGTGGCATTTGACCACAGAAAATAATTTTTGTATTAGCATTTGCTCTTGTTATGTGACATTCATAAATTCGTCATTCAAAAATTCATCCAAAAATACTTGGCCTGGCATCATTCAAGACAAAAAAACAAAACATTATGTCGATCTCTGTTGAGAATCCTTTTTTCCCCCCATTTTTTTATGAATTCATTTTCTCCCTTTAAATGTAAAAATATCCTATTTGAAACCTTCATTAAGGTTGTTATTTATGACAAACGTCATGCATCGCAAGTTTAATATTACATATTTGATCATCACACTGGTAATCAGCATGGGACTTTTTCACGCAGTTAGAGATGTCATCTAATCTCAGACATACAGTACATGCACATACAGAGCTGCTAATCTTGTTCTACTCCAGAATCATGTTAAATGTGATTTATTTTCCCCTTGTTATCTGTCTTTTCTCCGTTCCAGAATCTTGAGCTGTCTCCTGGTCCCTGCTGTACATCGGCAGCATCATGCAACCTGATATAACTGGCTGATTTAAAACTCTCTCGACTCTCTCAAGTCACTCACATCTCAAATAACGCCACTTTAGTGAAGAGCATGCAAGATTTATCCAACCCTTAAAGTTTGTTTTTAAGTTAGCAATCACAATCAGCCATTTTTTCAATGTAGCAGGCATACTCTGCTTATGCTGTCTAGTGATTCTATAAGCACAAAATACATATAATACATAGACATTTTTTTTGTCTGAAATAGCAATTTAATAATTTTAAACTACTGTTAGTGATGCTGAATAAGATATTTTACAATTATAATGGAATCTGGATTGGCTTTTTTTGTGATGGATTTATGCAATACTGTATTTTTGCCAGAAGAAGGTATCTTAGAAAATATCATAATTATGCTGTCTACCAGTGTTGATATACTTAAAACTAAAACTATTACAATAATTTTGGTTAATTTTGTTAATTTAAATAAGAAATTAATATAACATGAAATATAATAATTTATAGTTTAATTTGTAATTAAATGTAAAATGTGAACTTAAACGTTTAAACTGAAATAATTAAAAGTATTTAAAAATAATCAAAACCAATAGTAATTATTTCTTTTTTACAATTTTGTAAAATAATACAATTAGAAAAAACAATAGTAACAACAAAATATATTTTTTGTGCAAATAAATAAATAGAAGAAATTATTTAAATTAGAAATCAGAATATTTATAAAAAATATTTAAATAATTCTAAAATTCATTATTAAATGGCCACCTACTAAAATGTATACTTGGGTATCATTTTTGGAGCATTGGAACTTTTCATTTTTTTCACATTATTTTTCCCTCTTCTTTTTTTTCCCCCTCTCACTTTCTCTAAATCATTAAACCTGATTATACAGGGTCAATGGCTTGAATTGAATGACTGCTGATTTCTATCAACTCCCCCTGGCTGTGAGCTGGCCATGTTGCGCTATAAATCAGAAAAGTCAAGCTATTCTAACTAATAGAATATCCCAACTCAGACTATAAAAGGATTATAGTTCTTCATCTGTCCCGATCCGAACCGCTGAGAGGCCTTTAGCGTTCGTTCAACCTCAGAGAAATCCAACTCTTAATACAATATGCCAGAGATGAAGGGCGCAGAGGAGGGGCGGAGTGATTGATCCATCACCATGGAGATTTTGTAAAGGAGGAAGGGAAGCTAAAAGCAAGAAGATTGAAATTGATTTTAGTTCTTAATGCTGCACTGAGCTTGATTTATATTCTTCTGATAGAATGATTACCTGCTACTCTTGTCTTTTGTTTGTCTGCAGTAATGTGTTTATGAGGGACTGTTGAGAGGAGGGGAGAGATGCTGTCAGTTGCTCAGTCTGTGAATGGGGGCTGACAGCTCTAATAGCTGTTTGTGTTTTTCTGTCTGTTTGAGGGAGTGTTCTCCAAAATGGATTTGACAGCCGTTAAGGGTGTGTATGCTACTCTGGTCATCTTTTATTTGACTGACAGCTGTATCGGGACGGGGAGGTAGACGTGGGTGGGGTGAATGGTTGCGGGCATTGACTCCTGTAGGTTCCACTGAAATATTTGTGACCTTGTGGCTACGTCTCCACCGCAGGCTTGTTCTGGCACAGGCAGCTTCTGAAAGACCCTGGGGAAGATGCCCTCCATCATGCCTGAGCTAGTATCGATTTGGATGCAATGTCTCGCACAAATATGAAATGGTGTTCTGTTGCCTGCACAGTTAGACAGGTTGAGTCGTATACGGGTATCTGGCCATGTGGAAACTGAAGTCTTCCTGAGCGTGATGTGCCATGTGATTGGGTCCATTAAGGATGTCTAGATATACTCACTTTGGTTTGTATTAAATAAGAATACCATGGTATGATAAACAAGGTGCATTTGGCACTCAAGTACAGCAGTCACGTCAGTCCGGTTTTGAATATGCAGTCAAACCAGAAGTGACACATATAGCTGTTTGGTAATTTCCAGGAAGAAAGATGGTCTAATAAATGCATGCGTTAATGTCTAAAGTATGTAGCCAAGTTGTTTTTCTTTGCTCAACAATGCTGTGTTTATTTGTTTAAAAATACAGTAAAATTTAATATTGTGAAATATTATGAACTGTTTTCTATTTGACATTTCTTTTATGTTAAAATGCAATTTATTCCTGTGATGCAAAGCTCCAAAATCCAGTCTCGTTCCAGGATAAGATCATAACATGCTGATTTGCTGCTTAAGAAACATTTCTTATTATTATTGGGAAAATGTTAAATTTTCAGACGATACCATAGATATCTATATGTAAATCTTTATAAATGTCTTTTAATGTCTATTTCATTCAATGTAATGCATTCTTTCTAAATAGAGAAACAAATAATAATTAAATTGCACTTACCCCAAACCTTTGAAGTGTAGTGTACAGTATACATTTCTGTAAATATTATTTATTATTTTTTAAATTCAAGATAATTCTTTATTCATTAATTCACAGAGCAGGACTGGGCTACTTTTCATAAGCCATTAAAAACATAATTTCATATACTTTTATTTATAGCATTCATAAAAAAAAAAAAAAAAACAAATAAAAGTTTTGCTGTGGTATTAAAATTGGTATCAGAAACTGAGAAATTTCAGTATTGGTATCCCCTAACTTCCCATTAAAAATTCACACCTCAAAACTGCCCTTGTTAAATCAAGTCACTTGGTCGTTATGCTTGTATTTTTCAGATGTCAGAGTTAGGTTTTATTTCAGGATGTCTTTAAGAGCCTGATAAATAACCTCAGGGCAACAGAGCTCCATTCAGATGTTGTGTTAAAAGTGGTACAACTGCAAATACAGGATGTACTTATCAGCTTTGATATTCCCTCTGTGGACATGCTGACACATGCCCTTTCCTGAAAAACCTAAACATGAACAGTCTCTTCTACATCCCTCCTCTTACTTCCACTCTTTCACTATCAATTATTTTCACCTTCTCTCAGCTCTCTGCAGCTCATCATTTCCAAAAGAAGCCCTTCATCATGTTGAGAGTGTGTATGAATTGCCGGTATGAGGCAGCATTAGCTTGGGCCCAGATGAAAAGCCTCTCTTGACAGGGGATTGGTAAATATCGGCTCTTGAGGTGCTGGCAGATGATTTTTTACATGGTGGTCAGATTACTGTGTGAGTGAAGAAAATCTGACTGAGCCTGGTCGACTCCTGCAAAGCCAGGTTAATGTCAACATCAAACGGCATTCGCAACCTAAACTTCTGCTTGAAACCGGATATTCAAAAAGAAAAAAAATTTTACTTCAGTAACATTTTACTCTATTTACCCACGTCTGTTTCTTTCATGCACTGTTACACTCTCATTTCATCTGGTGAGCACATTTATCTACTGTGACCTTATCTGTGAATGCATACAGCTGTTTCTCATAAACACCTCACAACAGTTATCTTACTGTAGATTACCGAATTTTACTTCCTCACTTTAACAATAACACATTATCTCTTACTAAATAATTTCCTTTCTCACACTTTTGGAAGTCGTGTGATGAATAACCTAACTAATGGAGACTTATTTAACTCTAATATTCCACTGTTAAATATTTATCAGTAGTTAATGAGAGCAGTTATCTCTGCTTTTTAGAAGATAGAGAGATGGAAGATTAAACTTCATCCTTGTTCTGTTACATTTGCCATCTGCTCTTTTTTTTTCCCTGCTCTTGTCCGTCATACCCGTTTTTTTTTTTCTCAAATGAAATGTGAGACCCATTTTTCTAAATCACTGTGGTATGAAAAACAATGGAAAACACAGAATAAAAAATCCTGCATGTAGTTGTAATAGTGTACATTGATAATAATAAAAAATAGTCACAATATACTTTTTTTTTCTTTCTTTTTTTTACATAACTATCGATATTTTTTTTATTTTAAAAGATTATGCATAATATATTTACAATGGTTTTAGGGGAGGCATAGCACTAGTTAATTGAATAAATATATAAATAAAAGATAGATGTGAAATAAAAATGAACAAAGAATAAACATTGTAGATTAAAAGTAATATTTAATTGTTTATATATATATATATATATATATATATATATATATATATATATATATATATATATACACACACACACATACATACACATATATATATATATATATATATATATATATGATTAGCTATATTTTATTACATAATAGTATTTTGTGTGTAATTTTATTAAAAACAAATTCAGAGTCCGCTGCAATTGTATGAATCACAGCTCTAGTGGCTCCTGCTGAATTCATTGTCCTTATGTTACCTGGGGATCGAGTATCAGCCAGCGGGCATGTGACACTTTGTCTTTATATAAAGCCAGTAAGACATTCCGCAGAGTCATTGGTTTCCAGCAGTCATAAAGAACTGTCCCATAGAGCTGTTCTCCTGTTGGCCAGACACACTGGCAGAGCAGAAACCCTGTTGGCCAGGGTAGTGATTTCATAGAGGAAAGAAAGAAACCGTAAGTCAACACTCAAGTCAAATGGAATATGTGTGCCGAATCATTCAAAGTGTTTCCGAGTGCTGTGGGAAGAGAGTGCGCTAAGGATTCTTGCACAATGTCATCTCCTTATACGTTTCGTGACGCTGGCGGCCCTCAGGCACCCCTCGGGCTGAACTGATTCTGCCCTTATGCGTTAGACTCTATAGAGCTGTACTACAAAGCTCTCGCTCCACGCTGTGGTCACAGGCTGCACTGCTTCCATTCAGATCATCTCCAAAAGCCTCTTTGACTAGACTGTGTGCAACAAAAGCTTACTTATGTAGTAAAGAAACATCCTCAGATAAGGCATCAGCATTGTGGTGCATTTTATTGCCGTCATGCTCTGTATCAAAGTTGTTCTTGGCAACTGGAAAGATCCATTTACATGCTATAATGCAATATAAAACTGCTAAGTCAGCTTATGTTTTATCTCTGAAATTCTTCTTGCTCAGCCATTCTGAGATTAATCATTGAAACTGGATCTCTGGTGCAGAAACAGCTTCACATTGAAAGCTTGTTCTGCACTTTTTAACTGATAAAGGCATTGAGAAAATGTTAAGCTATTACTTAATGGAAGCTCAATGCAGTGTCAAACTTAATGACCTTTGTGCCTCTTGAATACAGGCGCCCTAAATGCACATTTCATGTGTTTTTTGCTCATTTGAATGTAGGTAATTCTAGCAAAGGTTAATCATGCAGCATTAAAGGTGATAATGCCACTGGCAGAGCGACTTGTTTGGGTTATCGCTTGGCCTACTTAGCTATAACTCCCATTTCTCATGGTATCAGGTTTCTCTACAGGTGCAATTTGGATTGACCTAATGATATTGAGGACACGACTTAACTTATGGTAAACAGACTATGTTCCCTAATAAAATTTCATACGTGATGCCCTCTTCCTTTGAAAACATACAGTATACACTAGAACTCACACATTTCCAGTTACACCTGAAAGCCTATATCAAGGGTGCATGACTAAGGGATGGCATGGGGTGGAGTTATTTTAGGGATCCCTGGGAAAAGGTCTCATGTAGACGGTAAGGGAGATTTGTTGATGGATACATTGAGTATTAATGGGGCAGGGGTGTGTTTTTGTGAGTATGAGTGTGCGTGTCGTCTAATGGAAAAATCAACAGATGGCTTGTCTACATTACTCTCTCTGTGGAGATACTGTGTGGTCCCTTCTTTTCTATGTTGGCCCCTGGGATGGGGAGAGGCTGGAATTTCGACCTGGAGTTTCAGAGGTTAGGAGAGTGCATGGTACAGCTCAGATAGCAACAAGACTCTGAAATTTGAAGTTCCCACATTTATTTTGTGACTCTTTATGTAAGTGTTTATGTACTGGGTGGATTATCTTTGTATGCTGTCCTCATGAGTATGTACCTAGAGCTTATCCAGAGCCTAGATGTTGTAAAAATTTGTCATCTTAATATCATTAAAGGGTTAGTTCATCAAAAAATGAAAATTATGTCATTGATGACTCACCCTCATATCGTTCCAAACCTGTAAGACCTCCGTTCATCTTCGGAACACAGTTTAAGATATTTTAGATTTAGTCCGAGTGCTCTAAGTCCCTGAATTGAAGCTGTGTGTACAGTATACTGTCCATGTCCAGAAAGGTAATAAAAACATCATCAAAGTAGTCCATGTGACATCAGAGGGTCAGTTAGAATTTGTTGAAGCATCGAAAATACATTTTGGTCCAAAAATAACAAAAATTAAGACTTTATTCAGCGTTGTCTTCTCTTCCGGGTCTGTTTTGAGTGCGACTGCAGTGACTGTTGAAATACGATGCTGCTGACGTGTTATCTTTGATATTGGGTGCACCAAAATACACAACGGCAATGTCTTACGTCAGCAGCGTCGTGAACGCACTCACAACAAAACCAGATGAGAAAAACAATGCTGAACAAAGTCGTCATTTTTGTTATTATCGGCTTTATATTGACTATCAGCCCCTCTGCTTTTCAAGATATCGGCATCGGCTGTCAAATTCTAAGGGTATCATATTCTAAATGGCTGTGAAAATGCAGGTAGTGATCACAAAGATACATGTTTCTTGTTACTAGAAGATGCATGGCAAATGAAAATGTGTTCTAATCTAAACACAATCATCTTAAAGTTACAAACATATTTGATAACCATAGAATCATAATCTGAAGATATAATTCTGAATCTGTACTCATCATACACTACATGGTTATTGTGAAATGTGGACTACCCAAAATGTGGCTCAAAATCTAGTTCTGATCATTCTAACTTTGTAATTTTTATTTTTTTCCCCAATCCTCATTTCTCTTTCAGGATGGACAGGAGGTTCTGCTAGAAAACGTTTCTTTCATGCCTTGATTGTTCAAGCATATACATGAAGCGGCATAAGGATTTAAGCCAAAGCATCAACAACCTATAGAACAAACATGATGCCTTCAGCTACTTACGCATAGGGTTGATATATGGACGAGAGCAGTACCATACAAAAAGAGAGACACCGGAGCGGCGATTCCGTCGCAGGCTATGCGGGCCATGGTGACCTAGAGTCAATAGTCGTTTCCTGGCAGGAAAACTTGATTTCAGTTTAATCCCTGCTTGCTTCTGTCTTCTACCTCCGTACCAGAGTGAGGTGCCACCCTCTCTTGGTTCCTGCCACCCACTTGGCCAAGACAGCTATGGCTGGAGTGAGGAAGTTGGCAAGAGTGGTCAGGCACCAGGGTCTCCACCGCCTGATCTTTGCACTCATCCTCTTCTGTCTACTCTCCATGGCCTACTTGGCTTATCATGTCAGTGCTGGACCCAAGATCAAGGAGGCCCCTGTGCCATTACCACTGGGGGACTGTGTAGCTACATCTGTAGTAGGTGGCGGACAAAGGACTCCACTGTTGCTGCCATCACAGGTAAGCCGACGGCGACACTCGGCGAGGACAGCAGACACCTCTCGGATGGAGCCTGTGGTGTTACTCTTTGTGGAAAGCATCTACTCCCAACTTGGACAAGAGATTGTAGCCATTTTAGAATCAAGCCGCTTTCATTACCACACTGAAATTGCACCGGGGAAGGGGGACATGCCTCCTTTGGCTTGGCGAGGTCGTGGCCGATACACCCTCATCGTCTATGAGAATCTGCTCAAGTACGTCAACTTAGACTCATGGAACCGCCAGTTACTGGATAAATACTGCCAAGACTATGGAGTGGGAATCATTGGCTTCTATCGGGCAAATGAAAACTCCCCATCCAGCGCTCAGCTTAGAGGCTTCCCTCTCTTCTTGCGTTCAAACCTGCCACTTTGGGATTACAAAGTCAACCCTGCTGCACCCCTGCTCTACATCACCAAACCTAATGAGCTGGAACCTGGCCCTTTACCTGCAGACAACTGGACCACTTTCCTGTCCAACCACAGTACTTATGAGCCTGTGCTGTTAGCTAGCCCCAGACCAGCAGAACCCAAACAGCTCCCAGCACACGCAAACCAACAGAGAGCACTGCTGGCTACGGTTATGCAGGACCTAGGTCTTCACGATGGGATCCAGCGAGTGTTCTTTGGAGGTAGCTTGTCTTTTTGGCTGCACAAGCTGCTGTTCGTGGATGCTGTGGGCTATTTAACTGGCAGAAGGCTCAGCCTCTCGTTGGACAGATTTTTGCTTGTGGATGTGGATGACATCTTTGTTGGGAAGGAGGGGACACGGATGAAAGTGGCAGATGTTGAGGTATGAGCCTTTTAATGTTATTGGATATTCTCGCCAAGTGTGATTCAATTTATTCTGACATTTCCAGGTGTAAGACATTGAATGCTTGCCAAAAGTACAATCGCTGATACTGTTAGGGCTGTATGATTTGATTTTTGATTATAAAAAAAATAGCATTTGTTTGGTGAAATGCTATTTTTTTAAGCTTCAGGTTTTTGGCCCAAATGTTTCTGATTTTATATACTGAACACGACTATAAAAAAAATACAGTATGAAAATTTACTAATATTTCACTGTAAAATAAAATTTTATCTTAAGATAAAATTACAGTACTAATATTTATGACATAAATTTTAAACGTTAAACTATAATGTTTAAAACACCTTGTTGAGGTGTGCTGTTACTTTTAAACAAGCAGACTTGAAGGGACAGTTCACCCAAAAATGAAAATCCTGTCATCATATACTTGCCCTCAAATTGTTTGAACACAAGTTTTTCTTCTGTTAAACACAAAAGATATCTATATATTTTTTTTTTTATTGATGGTCCCCATTGACTTTCACAGTATTTTCTTCCATATGATGCAAGTCAATGAGGACCATCAACTGTTTGGTTACCCATATTATTCAAAATATCATATTTTCTGTTCAACAGAAAAAAGAAACTCATACAGGTTTGGAATAACTTGAGGGTGAGTAAATGATGACAGAATTTTCATTTCTGGGTGAACTATCCCTTTAAGATTTTGATTTGTTCCCTCATATTAGCTGATGAAAAACCTATGACTTACATTGAACCAAAGAGTTCAGTCATTTCAAGTGACTGGAATATCATGGAGACTTGTGGGTGGCTGTTATGACTTGAGTTAATGTGTGCAACCACCTAGCAACTGCCTAGATCACCCTAGCAACAGGCAAAACCACATTAAATGTCTCCGCAGCAACCATTTACATTTTTATGAGAAAATGGCCCAAAAAAAAAAAAAAATCTTGTTTGTTTGATCTGAAATCATCAGTTTGTGGGTTTGCTAGCGAATCAGATATCAGTCAGACCTGACCCAGTTTGTCTTTCATCAAAGGTATCTTCTGTTTGAATGATCCGAGCTCTTTATTCTCAGAGGTTCAGTCTGACTGCGGTCACACTCCCAGAGCTCCTCCATGACTGAACTGAAGCTAATGAATTAGCACACTTAATATGGATCGGGGAGATGTATTCTCTCTCTTGCCGTTGTTTGTAGAGAGCCGTGATTATTGTGCGAGAGGGAGAGCTTGTTTTTTTAATGCAGTGGATCATGGTGTTCTTCTTTCACCATCCCTCTCTCCCATCTCCTGAGAGTGGAAGAAGGCTCTCGCTGAAGGCTAGCATGGGGCTAATTAGACTGACTTACTTTATTAATTTGAGCAGATAAGTTCTCATGGGGGTCCTGTGTGGCCCACCACACCAAAAGCAATGTCATGCCTGAGGTTTTGGGTTTCAAATTTCTCTCTCTTTCCCTTGCTTTTTCCTTTGCCCCTGGTAAGAGCTATGATTTTTCATCTTTTGTTCTATCCTTATTATTTCTTTTCACCTTTTATCTTCCTTGCCTATCTTGTCTCTGCAAGATCTGCCCTCTTTTATCTACCTCTTCTCCAACCTGCATCTGTATAATATACTTGATATAAGCCCAAACCATTGTGATGGAAGAAATGTCAACCTGAAACTTTTATACAATACTAGATATATTTGTGTGGCTATGAGAACCACTTTATTTTTTACACCTGGGAAAACAAAACACTGAATAATGCATAAATAGAGGGCAAAATGTGTCCACGTCTGGATGAGGAAGAACCTGAATATAAAGTTTTGCTGTTTACTGTTGTTTAAGTTGCATCTGCCATATTAATACAGAAATGAAGTGACGTGCAGTCACAGCTTTGAAAGGGACTTATCTAGTCAGAGATGAATGTTTATCCAAAATAGGTTTTAACACATGGCTACTCACTTTATCTACAATTTTCTGTTAACTTGCATCAAAAAGGCTAACTGTTCTGCAAGATATCAATGTGACTCATATTGTGATATAACATTAATTCCTACAGTGGCTTCATATACCCTGGAATAAAGATGCTCATCAGTCAGCATCCATGTTATTTAGATTCTGTATGTTTTATCTCCGTCCTCTCTAGGCGCTGCTTCACACACAAAATAAACTCCGTTCTCTGGTACCTAATTTCACCTTCAACCTGGGATTCTCTGGCAAGTTCTTTCATACAGGTATGATGAAGTTGTGTGCGATATAGAGATAAAACCATCTCCACCTCCACACGCTCCTTTATCATCTCCTTCTGGTCTTGTTCTTCAGGTACAGATGAGGAAGATGAGGGTGATGACACCCTGCTTCGACACCGCCAGGAGTTCTGGTGGTTCCCGCATATGTGGAGTCACATGCAGCCTCATCTCTTCCACAACGTCAGCGTACTCGCAGAACAGATGAGACTTAATCGACAGTTTGCACAGGTCAGACTCTGCCCTGATACATGCCAAATAATATGCTGTTCAATTCTCGATCCTGAAACATGATTTTGGATGGGTTTTCCATGGCTGTAATGTCTCTTTCAGGAGCATGGGATCCCCACAGACATGGGTTACGCTGTAGCCCCCCATCACTCAGGTGTGTACCCTGTGCACAGTCAGCTTTACGAGGCCTGGAAGAGCGTTTGGGGCATCAAGGTGACCAGCACAGAAGAGTATCCTCATCTCAGGCCTGCTCGCTACCGCAGAGGCTTCATACACAACGGCATACAGGTGCAACTACAGTACCTCCAATTAACCATGTGTCTCATGGGGCATTTACATAAGATGTTTGGGTGCATTCTAGTGTCTAGCAGAACACTGGATGCATGCTATTTTTAACTTCATGCTGTGTTTATGGTGCAAAATGGTCAAAGATATCCATGTGAATTCATGTGGCTCAGCAGAGGTGCTTTTAAAGGAGATTCATTTTAAGACGTGTTATGATTGCTGTCTAGCAGCTAATGCATGCAGCACGCTGTCAACAATGGGTGGTATTAATGTGTCAGTTATAAACTGTAACAGATCTGCCTTTTGGCTATGCTGACACACCTTCATTCAGAGCAAATATGTTTGGTATCTTTCCCTGCATGGAATATCTTTTTAAAAATAACGGTATCACTTTACATTAAGGTTTTATTACATCCAAATTAGTTAATTCATTAAGTATCATACACTTTTACAGGATTTCTTGAAAAAGGTTAATGGTTAACATTTTGGAAAAATTCAGATTTTCTTAAGACATCTACAGTAATGTTCACTAAGACTGAATTTATTTGTTTAAAAAAAACTGTAATATTTTGAATAATTTTAATTAAAAGTAACTTTTCTATTTTAATGTATTTTTTAATGTGCTTAAAATATATTCATATAATGGCAAAGCTGAATTTTTAGCAGGTGTTACTTCTGCTTTGTCACATGATGAAATCATTCTAATATGATGATTTGCTTCTTAATTATTATTGGTGCTCAATTATTAACAATGGTTTTATTATTATCCTCATTGAACAGTTTTTGCTGGATAATATTTTTGTGGAAACCATGCTATTGTTTTTCAGGATTTCTATGGTGTACAGAAAGTTCAATAATTTATCCTTGCATGAAAAAAAAGTATTAATCTCTCTTTTAAAAAAAACTATTATTTCAAAAACATTAACAATCTTAATTATTCCAAACTTTTGGCCAGTAGTGTATATGCTGATGCATTTTAAGATAACAAATAATATGAATGAACATTAAGTAACAATGAGTAATATTTATACATTTATTAATCAACCTAGATTAATAGTTTTGTAAAAATTGTTTATTTTTAGTGCACAATACCAATGAATTAACTAATTTGAACAAATCAAGTCTTAGTGAAAAGTAACTAAAATGGCTTTTAAATTTTCCATGAAATATTCTGAATATAAGATTATGCTCTCATGTCTGTTTTGCTCTCATATCTGTTATATTAAGTTGTGTTTGGCTTTGTGTATCAGGTTCTCCCCCGGCAAACCTGTGGGCTTTTCACACATACCATCTTCTACAAAGATTATCCAGGAGGCCCTCAGGAGCTGGACAAGAGCATTCGTGGAGGAGAGCTGTTTCTTACAGTGCTGCTCAATCCGGTTAGTGTCCCACCTGCAACGACGCACTAGCCCAGATACAGCCAACACCTAAAATAATGGTGTAATATGACAAACGTTTTTTTTGACCTACTTGTCCCTGTCCTCTCTCATGGGTAGGTTAGTATATTCATGACTCACCTGTCAAACTATGGCAACGACCGGCTGGGCCTGTACACCTTTGAGTCACTGGTGAGGTTTGTGCAGTGCTGGACTCACCTGCGCCTGCAGACACTGCCTCCCGTCCGCCTCGCTCACAAATACTTCCAGATCTTCCCTGATGAGAGAGACCCCTTGTGGCAGGTCCGTGCAATTACATTTACATGCTTATGGCTGGGTGAATCCCATAGAGACTGCCAAAAACATAATACGTATTTACCCCAATAATAAAACACATTAAATATTATAATAAAATGTAATTCTGAATTATTTAGCATGTCATTACAACTATAATTGTTCTAAAAATAGGTATTTTTATTAAAAAAATGTATATTCAATAATATTCTCAACAAATGTTTTGAAAAAATAACTTTCATTTAGCTAAGGTTTCTTTGTTTTGTATTAAATTAATTTTGAATTTTACTAACAAATATTTATCCCCACATTCATTGGTTACCAAAAAAACTCTTTTACAGTATCTGTGTATCCCCTGTTAAAATTAAAATGCATGTTTTCAAGTTTAGGTAATGCACAGGAAAACTTGTGACAAGTGATTTATATTAGTCTCGTGTTAATTTATGCTCACATTATACTTAAAATACTCTGTCTGATAAACAGAACCCGTGTCATGACAAGAGACACAAAGACATCTGGTCCAAAGAGAAGACCTGTGACAGACTGCCCAAGTTTCTAGTGATTGGCCCTCAGAAGACCGGTAACAAAACCTCTGAATATGTTTATATGCTTTCTGTTTTGATCATACTATATACTGTATGTATGTGAGGTTGTTTGCAGTAACAGAAGAGTGTGCCCGTGTTGTTTGTTAGTCATTAATTCCATTAGAGACTGATACAGTTTAATAATAAGCCAGGTTTAATGATCTAGAACACTTCATTCCACATGCAAGTCACAGAACACAGAATATTTCCTAGAAATGTGATTAATATTTGATCAAAACAAAGCTTGATGCAGTGGTGTCATGCTCTTCTTGCAGGAACCACTGCGCTTCACTCGTTTCTTGCCCTTCATCCTGCCATTACGAGCAGCTTCCCCAGCCCCGTCACCTTTGAGGAGGTGCAGTTCTTCAGCGGACCAAACTACCAGCGTGGCATTGACTGGTAACCATGGAAACCCCATCCAGATCTCATTTCCTTTGTTTCCCAATCAAATACCAATTTTTGTAAAGCCTTGCTCACATCACACTGAAACAGGTTTTATTTTTTCAACATTTGAATACATTTTTTATTTTAGTGAGTATATTGTGTCTGTTGCATGATAATTATTAATGCTTACATTTATGTCACTGGATGAGAAGAGATAAAAGTAATTTCATTTTCGGTTCTGCATGATAGACAGAACAATAGTTGAATAATTTCTGTACATTTTAATTGAAGGACAGAAGGAGCCATTAATGGACCCCCCCCTCCACACACACACACAAAGCAAGAATGAAGATTTTTAAAGTCACGTGAAAGTAGTATATTAAACCAAAGTAATACAAGCAGTCAAACGTGGATTTAATATTAAAATAAAAACTTGCAGTGTGTAAAAGAGTGGAAAAATATGTTCAAATATAAACACAAGTTTATAAATAAAAGGGGTTTCTTTCTTTCTATTTTTTTTTTTGCGAAATTGTTAATTTTGTGTTGCTATTTGGGCATAGTAAAACAACCACAGATTCAGCAGAAAACATCTGGGTCATATTTGCATGTTCCTCTGTCAGTGGTATAATTCTAACCTTGAAATCAGTATTAGGCATAAAATAATGTCTTTAGAATGATTCATAGTGTACCTGTGAAAATCTTCACCTTACAATGGTTAATGAAAGATTTTATGAGTGAGTGTGACATGCTAGAGCAAGTATTGGATTTCATTCAGCAAGTTTTATGCAATGCATTAAAATAAACAAAATAATTCTTAGTGAATTCCTCTCTTAATCTTTTATTGATATTGGATTTGCCTTTTGCATGAGAAGTGTTAAGTTAATTCTGTCTGTTTTATCTCAGGTACATGGATTTTTTCCCCGTACCCTCAAACATAAGCACAGACTTCCTGTTTGAGAAGAGCGCAAACTACTTTGACACTGAAGTTGCCCCGAAGAGAGCAGCCGCCCTGTTACCAAGAGCCAAAATCATCTCTATACTCATCAACCCTGCTGACCGCGCGTATTCCTGGTACCAGGTGCGTTTGTGTTATTAGCTGCTTAGTTCACATGAATCTGTTAACCCCTGCTGGTAGATGTTGTAACTACACCATCTGATGCCAAATTTACTGTAATTTCTATTGGAAATAAAAAATAAAAAAATAACTTAGGCCCTCTTTAAACTAGTGCATTTTCGTTTTAAAACACATAACTTTTGCTACACTAACGCCTGTTGTTTACACTACTTGAAACCTTTGAGATTTTTGAAAACTCTGCATTTCAGTGTAAACGGACCAAAACGGAGACTTTTGAAAACATGGCATTGCTGCCCACATTTGCTCTGCGTATCCTTGACAACCATGTAAACAATAACATCATGCTCATACCCATAAATATGTATTGGTAGATTACCCATTCGACCGCCCAAAGCACGTAGAAGCATCCTCCATCTAAATAACTGGCCATCTACCTATACATATCTATGGTTGTACCTGCATGAATGGTCATGGTCCATTTTAAAACAAAGTGTACTAGTGTTCACAGGGCCTTAGGAAACACAATAGATTTCAAACAATCATGGATCCAGAATGAGCCAATCAACTGCCGTTGAGACAAAGAGATTGTCTCATGATCATGGATTATTGACTTCCTCTGCAATGCATACAATGAAAACTACAACTGTTTAATTTGGCTTCTGTCACTCTCTGCAGCATCAGAGGGCTCATCAGGACCCTGTGGCGTTAAACCACACGTTTCACGAGGTGATCTCTGCAGGACCATCGTCTCCCGCAGCTCTGCAGTCTCTGCACCGCCGCTGCCTGCAGCCTGGAGCCTACAGCAGCCATCTGGAGCGCTGGTTACACCACTATCAGCCCAGTCAGGTGTGGAAACACACACACACAAACCTACAGCCGACTTCTGGAACTTGTTTCACTACTATTAACCTAGATAGGTGTGCACACAAAAGATCTGTCTCTTAAAAGAACTCTTCATCTTTGTCAGCAGCTTTTACTGGCTATGATGTAACTTCCTTTCAGTCCTGGATGCTGATTGGTCAGCAGTGTTCAAAACATGAATAAATAGACAATATAATATCAGCTATGACACACAAGACTGGTTCTGCTGGATACTGGTTTTATCACTGCATGTCACCCACATAAGCTGTAATTTTTTCACTTAGTTTATCTCTTAGTGAAATTAATAAGTAATGTTTTAATGACAAATGTTACAATATAAAAAAAATTATTACACAGTTTCTACTGATAAAATATTTGGCACTACTTGAAGAATACATGCTATGTTCAAAAGCAGGTTTGGTAAGATTTTTTTTTTTTTAAGTCTCTGATGCTCATTGAGGATGCATTTGTTTGATTGAAAATACAGTAAAAAATCTATATTTTGCAATTTAAAATAATGGTTTTAAAAATTACATTTATTCCTGTAATTACAAATCAAATATTTTTTAAGCAGCCATTATGTCAGTCATCAGTGTCATTTGATCCTACATTTGGAAAAACAGTTGAGCGCTTAATATTTTTGGAAACACGTAATACTTAAAAAAGATTTTTTATTATTATTTAAAAAAAACTATAGCATTTTTTAAAAATATAAATATTTTGTAAGATTATAAATGTCTTTGCTTTCACTTTAGATCAATTAAATGCATACTTGCTGAATAAAGATATAAAAAAAAACACAGTAGTGTAAATTTATTAAATGTAAAAATAAATGCATATAGATTAATGAGCTGCTATGCCTTTACAGGTCTTTTTCGAAGTCTAGCTTTTTAATCAGTTTTAGCTTGTTTTGATGCTTGTATTGTCATATTTCAAGTTAAGTAATCTTGAACCCCACTTGTTAGTTTGCTGAGGCCCCCTAGTGGATCCCAGGACCCCGTTTCTTTTTTGTGTGTATTACTGTAAACTATGTGTTTATACAACTTTGCATTATTTTGAGAAATAATCTAGAATATTCACACACAAAAGTTTGAGCTTCTTAAAGTCTTCAGAGTGCTGGAAGTGAACCTGCACTCATTCAAAATCAACCCATAACAGTCTTGAGCAGGTGTGTTGAGCTGCATCAGTGTGTGTGACGTGTGTTTTATCCTGCGAACAGCTGCTGATCGTGGATGGTGTGCAGCTGCGCTCCAGTCCTGCTCAGCTGATGGATGGCATTCAGAAGTTCCTCGGAGTCACACCGTACTATAACTACACACAAGCGCTGACGTATGAGCTCTGATTATTACTGCACACCAAGATTCCAGAACACTTAGTTTCTACAGCTAGATTTGCTACAGGACTGATAGTTTTAATCCTGGATTCTATTTAATCATATTTGAATTACAAATATATGACCTTAAAATTGTATGTGATTTTCTAAAAAACTAAAGCATTTAATCGGATTAGATACAAAATGTTCTGAATTTTTTTTTTTTTTTAAGTCTTATTATCAGAGATTGAACTAGTTCCTGCTCTCTATTTAAAGGTTTGACGAGAGTAAAGGTTTCTGGTGTCAGAAACTGGAGGCAGGACGTACTCGCTGTCTGGGAAAGAGCAAAGGAAGGAAGTATCCAGAAATGAGCCTGGAGGTACTGATCACTTCTCTACATCAGAGCTCCAGATATGAAGATAAGATGGATATACTGTAACTGAACAAAAATAGACATGGCGTTTCAGTTCTAGCCAGTCGAGTTTATTTAGTTCTGTTTTCCTCTCTATAACTGGCTGCAAGAAAGCTGATGGAACGGAATGTATAAGATCTATTTTTGAGAGTCCGGTTGAATTCAAGTGGGAATAGAGCCAATTAGATTTCAAATACAACTTAATTTCAGTCACCGAGTGCTGATCAGTGTGTTGCAGTATTTGGTCACATCCTTTTCCCCCTTGTGATTTCTTTTATGTCCAGCCTAGTGTGTAGATGCTAAAGAAAATCCATTTACATTTGTTATTTTAATGTATGTTGTGCATTGTGTACATTGTGTATGTATAGAAGCCCATATCTGCCACATGAGTAAATGTAAATCTTAAAAAGTCAATATTTGTAAATTGTGACAAAAGTCAATTATGACATGAAAATCTTCTTTTTGACTTTATCTCAGGATTTGACTTGATTTCAGTTATTACTAAAAATTCTGAGATAAAAAGTATAACTGACAAGTATTTTATTTTAATTTTTTTTAATTTCTCACTATTTCAACTTTTGCTCAGAATTTTTACAATGTCATTTGTTCATGAGATATAAAATTATATAAAAGTAAACAAAACAAAAAATCTCATATTTTGAACAAATTACATTTTCAAACTTCTAAGAAAAAGTTGAAATTGACATTTGATTTTAGTTGATTGACAAATCAAAATTATAAAGTAAAAAATTGACAAATGTATAATTTTGATATAAAAAGGCAAATTTATCATAATTTTTTTGTACTAGTCTCACAATAACTGTCATTTTTATAATTTTGTCTTTAATAATTGACTTGTCTCAAATCTTACAATTGCAACCTTTTGTAGAATTATGAGATGACAAAGAAGTAATAATTTTGACTAATTATACATAATTATAACTTTTTGTCAAAAAATTTTTTTTCTAATTTTGACTTATGTCATTATTGATTTTTCTCATCATTTTGAATGTCATAGTTTTTCCTCCATGAATGTATGTGTAACTCCCACTGAATTGTTCCTCTCTCCAGTCGAGGGTGTTCCTGTCGGAGTATTACCGCGAGCAGAACGTGGAGTTACTCAGGATGTTGAAACGTCTGGGTCAGCCTCTGCCCATTTGGCTCAGAGATGAACTGCACAACGCCAGCTGGAGCTGATCAGAACCTGTGTAAGGAGAACCACGGCAGAACCCTGCTCCACACAGGAGACCTCAGGGCCCGTGTGCGGCAGGAGCCAAAAGAGGACTGACCCCCCTCGCCCACCAAACTCCGCACAGGCTCTGATGAAACAGCGGGCCGATCACGCTGTCAGTCTGCATGAAGCCCTCAGAGTCACAGGAGAAGCCCTCAACCTTGTTATGAAAACTTGTAGTGGACATTCATGGAGATGTGGAAATGGAAGCGACCTGATTGGACAGCTTTAAAAAGACTTCTAGAGTGGTTGGATATCAGCTGTGAACTGGTTGTTTTGAAATGGAAATACAGTCTTCTAGGAAGCATTCTGTGGAAATACCCATGAAAGGAACGGGACTATGAGAGGATTATTTAAATTTTATTCTCAAAAGTCTTTAACTCTGCTAAGCAGAGAAGTATTTAAATATGTGTCTCATAAATTTATGCCATCTTGATGCCTTTCTCAAAAAGTTGCTGTTGAGGTGATTTCTGTTTGACGTCAAAAAACAGCCCAAGAAGCTATCAAGAAGATTTGAGGTTCATATGTAGCTACTTTTAACAATATTTTTTTATTTAATTTAATGAACTGGGCAAATGTTTCTTTATTAAAATTATACTTTTTTACATTATTGTTCAAAAATTTGGGGTAGGTAAGATTTTTTTTGTATATTTTTTATGTTTTTGAAAGAAGCCTCATATGCTCACCAAGGCTGCATTTATTTGAGAAAAAATACAGTTTAAAAAAATTATATTGTGATATATAATTGCAACTCTTTTCTATTTATTATTTTTATTAATGTATATTAAATATTTTATGTTATTTCTGTGAAATCAAGCAGCCATTACTCCAGTCTACAATGTCATTTGATCAAATATGCTCATTTGTTTTTCAAGAAGCATTTATTTTCAATGCATCCAATCTTGATGACTTTTTCCTGGATTCTTTAATGATTAGAAAGTCCAAAAGAACAGCATTTATGTGAAATACAAATCACTTTTGATTAATTTAATGAATTCTTGCTAAATAAAAGTATTAATTTCCTAAAACTTAAAGCTTACTGACTCCAGACTTTTGAACACTAATGTATGTGTTCTGCAGACAATGGCACTGTTCCAAATCCTAGCACACATTTCAAGGTATCATAGCCATTTAAGCAGGAATCATAATTATTCTGGTTTTAATTGAACTGTGTTTTACTGTAACACCAAAGCAGCACTGAAATTCATCATTTATGGAAAAGGCAACTTCAAGAATCACAGTGGATTCCAATACCTTTGGAATCTTTAGTGTGGAATTGACACTTATGTTAATCAATCCAAATCACTTGCATCATCCACAGTGTTCCACGATAATACTTTTGTAGGCAGTATACCCGAAGAAACTATAACTAGGTTTTGGAACAGTCTAATATCAGTGCAGAACCAAAGCAAAAATGTTTTTATACGTGCCAAACTAAATTGCACCTGGAAAACCTTTCTTTTTGTTTTGTTTTTTTATGTCCAAAATGACAACTACATTATACTGTATTGAGTGAATGTGCATTGTGTATGTGTAGCAACAGTTGGATACAGGTACATAAAAATGAATCAACAGTTAATGTGATCTCTAGTCATGTCTGGTGTTCAGTTTAAGTACACACATATATTGGGAAATAAAGGCACAGAATGGAGACAGGCATCTAATTTGTCTCTTCTTCAAAGTGTAGTGAACTAGAGGGGTGAGTATCTTATCTGTGCTCCTGCAGTCTATTTTATCAGCTGAGAGGAAGCGTAGAGAGAGAGTTTGATTAATCTCCACACAGAAACAAGAGACCCGCCCTCCATTTGAGAGCTTTGGGGCCCAGCCGCTCGAATGCAGGAAACAAAGCCCTTAAATAAGACTCGCTCAGGTCCACTGGGAGACACCACAGACAGTACGCTGTGTGCAGGACGTGAGAGAAGGAAAAATAAATGGTGTGCACTGACACTATATATATAGGCTATATATATATATATATATATATATATATATATATATATCCGGGATGAAGATTTAAAAAAATTCTCTTCAAACTACGCAGAGCAATAATAATTAATATTTGACATTTATTCGTACACTGAACCGAGAACAGTTTCTGTCGGACGCGTCCGATTCAAGAACCGAGGAGCTGATGATACTGCGCATGTGTGATTCAGCGTGAAGCAGACACAGCGCGTCTGAACCAAACTGATTCTTTTAATGATTCTGAACTGATTCTGTGCTAATGTTATGAACGCGGGTAAACAGACGGCTTAAATGACGGGCAAGCATCGCCAATGACGTCCATTACATCGAGGGCAACTGGTTTATTGGATCGAACTATCCGAAAGAACCGGTTCGCCGAAAAGAACCGAACTACCCATCACTACCACAGTGAACGCTCTCACAACAGACCCGCAAGAGAAGACAATTATGAATAAAGTCGTAGTTTTTTGGGGTTTTTTGGAACAAAATGTATTTTCGATGCTTCAACAAATTCTAACTGACCCTCTGATGCCACATGGACTACTTTGATGATTTTTTCTTACCTTTCTGGACATGGACACATGGTTCACACAGCTTCAATGGAGGGACTGGGAGCTCTCGACTAAATCTAAAATATCTTAAACTGTGTTCCAAAGATAAACGGAGGTCTCACGGGTTTGGAACGACATGAGGGTGAGTTATTAATTTTCCTTTAAAGTTTGAGCATATTGTTTGCAAACTGCAATTGATAAATTAATTATAAATTAATTAAAAACAAAGTAACAGTTAGTTGATAGACTGTGTTGTTTTTGTTGTTTAGCAGTAATATGCAGTTCTTAGCCTTGTCCACTGTATTTTTTGTTGGTTTTCATGAGACCCCCTTGAAATGACCAGGACCCCCCATTGTCCCCCCAATCATAATTGTCTGGAGCCGCTACTGTGCACTGCTATAAAGTGCCTACATATAAATGCAGACTCACGCTATTGATGCAGCAAATGCTGATAGTCTGTACCGATTTTTCCCGGAAAAACACGACCGGATGGAGGCATGATGTGTGGGCGGAGCTAAAGAATCACAAGCGCCAGTAGGCTTTTGCGTTGAGAGCATGTGGAAGCTGTGACATTACCTTGAGGAAAAAACCATCATCCCAAACAAACCATGGCTAACAGTCAGATTCAGCGTATATTTATGATCCAGAATCAGATCCAGAGGCTGAAATTTAACAAGAGCAGCATCAGCAACAACGTCTCTATGTGGTATGTACTGAAACTGTATATATTTGCTTAGCGGTTTTGGAAAATGACTAAGTTCCACTTTGTCGTCTTTTTTTTTTTTTTTTTAAGCTGTACATGTGGAAAGTGCAGTTTGATGACAACATCGCATGTTGTTTACTTGATGTGCTTACGCGTCGATAGTTAATAAAACAGAGATATTTGAAGCAGTTTTACTCACCGCCTGCGGTTCCAACACACAATCATGACCCTTTTTCGTTGGGACTGCATTATCCTTAAGAAATAAACGATGTGCAAATCCGGCATCAAACTGGGCCTTGTTTGTAAAACAAGCATCTTCGAAATGCAGGGAACAAACACTTGCACAACTCTGTTGATGCTCTGTAAAAATAAACTCCATCCACTGGTCCCTTAATGCTGTTTCTCTTTTGGTAATCTGTGCAGGGTTGTCTTGCCCTGGCAACCAAAAACACACTCCTTTTGTGACATTTCACGACGCTCTCGCTCTGAACAGTGAACGTCTGTTGTGCTCTCAGTGCTCTGCTACACGGGAGCCCGCGCTCTTCCGGCAGACGTGCCCTTAGGACCCATATAAGTATAATATATATAATATATATATAAATTCCGCTTCATCTAATGTCACAAAGAGCCATACTCGAAAAAAACTTTCGAAACTTGTGACAAACCGGAAGGAGTATTTTTGGAACAGAAATAATCCTTCAAACGTACAACTTAATTTTTGAAACTTTGTCCATGTTTAGCATGGGAATCCAACTCTTTAACAGTGTAAAAAACTCAGTATGCATGAAATAGCATTTCACCCCCCCTTTAAACTATTACTTTGGGGCCGTTTCCTAGTACATTGGTTTTCAACATGTGGTCCGCGGCCCCCAATTACTATTAAAATAAATAATAATATTGTTAATATATGTAAAAATGTCTAAGTCATAACATAAATTTCATATAATTAAATAACAAAAAAAATTATTAAACTGTTACTATGCTTCCACTATTCGAGCTCGCTGATTGGTTTAAGAACAGACTGGGCATATACCTAACTCCAGGTTCACACACTGTTTGTGATGCCCCTTTTTTCCGAGCCCATGTTAACGGATCGGAGCATTCACACTGCATGCGGTCAAAGGCTAGAAATAATTTTTTTTAAATGATATCATGACTGACAACCATTTATCTAATAACATATGCGGAATTTTCAAATAAAGTTATTTAAAAAAAAAGTTTCATAACATGGATAACATATTTTAGCCTTTAAATTATAATTGATTTATAAATTATCATATGTATTTATCTGCTCCATAAATAATTCTAGATAGCCTACTAGAATCTAAATCTAAAACTTCCAGACTAAGCTTGTTTTTCATCAGCTGGTCAAAATTTACAGCAGGGCATTCAAATTAATAAAATTTTTTAGCCAGACAAAATGGAACACTGCACACACTCTAAATGTAAATGTAGCTGTCTGTAAATCCACTCTCTTACACAAGGTGGCGCTTATGGAACAGCAGAATTACAGCTGTTCACTGTAACCTCCGTGGACAAAGCAGCATTGCGATTAAAAACTTTACATATTGTTAAAACAAAGTATTAAAATAACTATTCTGTTTTCTACAGCATGCTTTACTCTTATTCATACTTTATAAATCTAAACATCTTATTTTCCAATCTCAAAAAATTAGATTTTATGATCTTAGATTTTGTTTGGGCGCAGTACCAACCATATATTTCCAATTAGGTGAAATTAATTTACTATTTGTTTCCACTGCAGTCATATTTTAGGAGTACAAATTACCAGGAGTACAAATATGATTGTTTTTTTTAAATCAGGACAATTTGACCTTAATACATACAACATTTTAAATCAGGATCTCAATTTACGAGATATGAGATGTGAATGAAATTACAAAAGAGGTTGCATTTTCCACTGTAAAAATGTGCACAGATTAATCTTTCACAATAAGATCAGTGATCATTTTACATTTGCACAAAGAAAACCCAGAATCAGTTGCAGAAATGCTCTTTTTATTAAATACTTTCCAGATCAAGTTTCAATAATAACAAAGCTAGGATGAAGACCTACTAACATTCAGACAAACACTTGATAGTTGTCATTTCATGGTTTTATTAAATGTATGATCATGCAAAAATCCAGCATCCATGTTTAAACTCCAAGTATATACGAAGCCCAATAGTATACCATTACAATGCAATAGATTTACTTAGAATGAGGGGAGCATACCAAGCAGAGGCTTTTGTTTTAAATATATATATTTTTTTCTATTTTCTATTTTTTATTTTTATATGGTACATCACTTATAATTCCAAATGGAGTGATTTTCATGTCGAGATGCAAATACTTTGAGATTTTTTTTCTCCCCCTTTTTTATTAAGTAAACACAGACAGTGGAAAAAAAAAATATTTACCAAGAAAAGTATACATGCATATTCGCCAGTTTATTTAAACTGCGCGTTTGATTTCTCCTGTCATTGGACGGGTGGGCCAGAAGACTCATACTCGCCGTCTGGCCCAGGATTCAGACCCAGCTTTCAGGGGTTGGATATTTATTTCGCTAAATCTAAATCTACCAGCTAGTGACTCCTCATTGCCATCTTTTCGTTTTCATGGAGCTGAAGATGTCAATCATGTAAAAGGATGCATTTAAGTAAAAATAAAAATAATAAAAAGTTTAATCTAGTTTGGCCAGGCAAGGCAGCAGTTCCCCATAGCACAAAGGAAAAAGAAAACAGCGATAAAAAAAACCGCGACAAGCACGAGACGCAAAACGGACATGAAAACAGCATCGTCACATATAACCTGACAGCATCACTACCATTGTTGTAAAGGAGATAAACACACGTGCGGAGGTTTAGTCCTGATATGTCCACGGTGAGGATGTGCCGACACTACATGTATTAACAGACCCATACAAAAGACTGATGTGTTTCAAGGAGACTGGGTGTATTTTCCCACACATAATATATTGCCTCAAATGAAACTATACTTAAATCTATCTGAAGACAAAACCATAGCAGTGACCAAAAGCATTCGTGCAACTAGCCTACAGATGAATTCAAGAGATTATTCACTCGTGACAATCAAACCCTCACTTCTAAGTAACATTAAAACTTGAATCTAAATAGTGCCATAAAACCTGCGTAATATAGTTGGTGGTGAATCTAACAAACCACTGTGACTTGTAATCGTACAAACATTAAAACCGTGATTTTTAACAACAGAACTACGGCAACTGGATGTGTTTGGATTTCCCCCAAGCGCTCCATGTGATCGGACTAACTAAACGACATGTATTTACAGCGCAAGTTCACCCCCGTCACCGACATGAACCACGACTACGACAACACTGAGGACAGGGTGAGTTAGACACGTCCAACGTTACTAAAACAACGGAGTACTTTAACAATGCAGCTGCGTGGGTGTAAGAAAGAGAGTTCATCACAACATACCAGACTACTGAAGCTATTTTCACTAAGATGTAGTTTGTAAAAATGACTAGATTTAGTCACTGAGTTTGAAAACTGAGTGAAGTTCATGTCTATCACAGTACGTCCTGCAGTGGTTTGTCTATGTTGCTAACTTGTCCTAACAAAACAGTAAGAGCTAACCTACTGGTCGGTGTTCAGTTGTGTGCTGTTCACTTTATGCTTTCCTTATATTAGGCTAAATCTAAATGAGGGATACAGTTTATACAGTCGAGCATGGTCAGGTACGACAACTTCCTTTAAATCTGGATGGTGAGAGTTTATGTCTCCTTTAAATATCTCTGTATATCTTAACGTGTTTATTCAGATTAACTTAAAAAAATAAAATAGCCTTAAAAATTCCAACTGAACACAAAATACTCGTGTCATGTCAGTACAAGAAAAATAAATGAAAAAGGAAGAGTTCCACATTAACACAAGAGATTACTAAAACCTGGGTCGCACAAACCTTCTCTTAGACCCAGGTTACATAAAAAGCCAACACCAAACAGCAACACTCCTTAAAAAGACTAAAAACTACACTTTGGTTCTTTTTTTGATATGAAGAACTTGTGAACATTTCACTGCCTTGCTCTTGGATTAGTCAACCCCTTCCCATAATTCAATTTTGTGTCCCAAAATTTGCAAAGTATACAAGAATGACTGATGACAAACCTGTAAACTTTAGCATTCTTTGGGCACAAGCCAATTTTGCGATTTTTTTTTTTTTTTTTTTAAGTTGAAGCCCCCCACCCTCACAACTCCCGCCTTGGTTTACCTTACATAAATGCTTTTCAAACTTGATTGTAGTTTTCTGGTTCAGCTAAGTGATTTTTACAATATACAGCATATTTATGAATTCATAGATCAGTATTTACAACACCTTCTGAACATCTTTAACGGGCAAAAGAAGATGGTTCTGTGGGAAAAGGACAAAACAGCACCCCAATGTGGGCGTCAGATACATGCACCGTCCCTTGGGCGGGGCCACAGCCGCGGCCAGCTCCCGTTGGTCAAAGATTGGACAGGATAAGTGGTGTTGACAGTTGAACTGGATGTTGTCAGAGTTCCTCACTGGTGTGTCTGTAACTTTAAGAGCTTTCATCCAGCTGGCCTTCACGTGCCCGTCCAGCCACAAAGAAGAAACATTCCCATAATCTTGAGAATCCTGGTAAGCTGGAAAAAATTGCGCAAAAAAATAACATTTCTGTGAATGGAAATGTGCAACGTCAGTCTTACTGCATACAGTCATCACAAATTGCTTTTCCTCCCTTAGCTGGGCACATTTCCATGATGACTTTTTACGGTTTAATGTTTAGTAACACCACCGAAATTTCTGCAAAATTTTGCTGGCAAAAAAGTGATTTATCTAAATAGTGGAGTGATGTAGGAAGCCCAGCTCACATAAAAGTCACTTTCAAACCAATCAGCTTTCTGTTTGTCAACGCAGCAAATATATGTGATCAAACGGATTACATTACGAAATCTACAAGGGGAAATCATTACGTAATTGTCATGCAACCCATACATGAAATTCTAGAGATTGTTCCTTTAGAAAAAACAAAAAACAAGTACACAAAAAAAGTTTAAAAATAAAGTTGCAATTGATATAACGATATATTAAAGCTGCAGTAGGGAACTTTTGACGCTCTAGCGGTTAATAAACAGAACTGCTTGCGTGTTGCGGAAGAACATCATAGCCGGAACTACTTCGCTCTGTCAATGAAGTTACTCCGCCGCGGTACCCCCGAAGCAATCTAAAATAGTCAGAATATAAACAGTTATTATAGGTGTATCCTAGTGATTCAGGACAAGCTAAAAACAAGGTTTGGAAAATGGATTCATGATGTACTCGCTTATTATGTACATTTTTCTACATTTTGAACACAAACAAAGTTACGGACCGCAGCTCTGATTGGTTATTTTTTACCGGGAGCGATGGAGTTTCTGCAAATGGCAATAGAACACTGGGAGGAGCCAGAGGAGCTTGATTTTTTTTCACAGATTATCTGTCTCATATTCTACTGTCAGGACATAATGACAGGTTTAATAAATATGTAAAAAATATTTTTTTACAAAAGTTCCCTACTGCAGTTTTAAGTCACAAAATTAAGTCGTGATTAAAACGCATAAAATGCCAGTTTAGGATATAACGCAACAGAAGTTTTTTTTTTTAACTCTGAGGTAAATAAAGTCATACATACAATAACCCTCTCAAGGCAGGCGTTGCAGATTTGCAACAGTATAGTAACTAAAAACCATATTCAATGTATCTGGAGTACTAAAAACTTTACTAAAGGTTACTAAAGTTACTAAGTTACTAAAACTTAATTTAAACCTGAGAGGGTTAAGTAAAGATATTAAATGACAGAAAAACGTAGTCGTGCAAATGGAGTTTTTACCCGTCCTGTGCGGTTCACTGTAAGGGGGCGGCTGGAGCCCCTGAGCAGTGGAAGTGGACGTTAAGCCACTTGGCATCACGGCGGTGCCACACACGCGTCTCCTCCGACTGGCAGCTACGTGGGCGGCCCTGGCTGTCGATGAACTGTGTCAGCCGGATATACGCAATGCAGGCAGCATCCTCCCCGATGAGATGAACATGAGGATTGAGGATAGTGGTGTGCACAGGCTTGTTGTTCTTACTCAACACTGAAAAAGTCAAACACATGGACTGCATCTGAATACAGATATACATATGGTCAAAGTGTGTAACTTCTATGAATATTTATAATATCTGTAAGGTAAAACAACTATACGCATAGTTAAACATGACTCACAGTGCTCAAAGTAGAACTTGTGGAAGTCCATGCCCTCGACCAGGTTTCCCAGAGCTTCAGGCTCAAAAGAGGTCAGACAAGGATCACAGATTCTTCTGTGGTACACAAAAATATGAAAACAGTGTTCACATAACAAAAGATAATCATACAGCATAAAAAAATAAAAGTGATATATAAGAGTGAACATATATGAGCGGATATCGCCATCATTTCATGGCTTTATACAATATTCTCTCTATCGTTTCACAGACTATGGGTCATTTTGGGACTTCAGTTTGATCAGGACTGTTTGTTCATTTGAATGCAAACTACACTCAAAGCCTTAAATATTCACAGAATGACCTACAGCTTTCTTCGTGTCTTTATTAAAAACAAGCTGAAGCAAGTGCAGGTGCGCTGTACTTACGTGTATGCTTCAAAGTCTCCATTGTTGACAGCCTCGATCAACTGCTCCGTGATCTTTATTATCTCCTGCTTACGAGCTACTCGAACAAGAGGTGGGAAAGATGAGGGATGATGGAGGGAGAGGAAATGAAATGATAAAAAAAGAAAAGCAAAGTTAATAAGCATGACATGCACTGCTTACAGAGCAGATACCTGTGAGAATGTCATATCAAGGCCTTCTGATACCAAGAGGAAAAGTGCCAAAAAAATGTAACAGACCATAAACCAGAAAAAAATAAAAATAAAAAGTACTGATGATGCCAGTTCTGGTCACATGACCCTTATTAACTGGTGAGTTTTGATGCATTCAAAGCATTCCGTATTTACTTCAATTACTAGCTTACAGGTATTACTTTCTACTCTGAGGCATTTATTATGCATTTCTATGACACTAATAATGCCAAGAGGAATGTGTGTAATTATAAAAAAATAAAAAATCATTATTAATCAACTTTAAAGTTATTTAGCAGGACATTAGTCATTGAACAGAAATTTTAAGGAAAGAACTACTTGACTATATTTTACTGCTAAATCTGCTGCCATTTTCTGCATTGACATTACAGTGGTGAGGTGCTAAAATGTTTATATGAATAGGCCTTTGTAAGCGTGTGTGTAAATATGCATTTGGATTAACGTCCTCCATTACAAATCAACTAAAAATCAACCCGACAATCAAAGTCACAACCTTGACTAACACAATATCAACTGCCCACTGTGACGTTCTGTTAGTATGAAGAATTTGATTTCCTGTTGACATCCTCTGTGTGTGTGTCCTGGTCTACCCCACACACTTACACTGAGCTGCGGACACACTCGCCGTGAGACCGCCGACCCCGTGGGCTGAGGCACAGGGGCCAGAATGAGTGCGCTCTAACTCTGGACATGAGGCATGCTCTGAACTGTTCCATGCCAAGCGTTTAACGTCATGCACGGGGACGGCTGCAACACACAACGCAGCACACGCAATACAGGTGATGATGCATGCAGAAAGACAGAGGAACGCATGAACACAGAGTATGAAGAACAACATCAGAACCCGAAATGAAAACTCAACCTCATGTTCCAAACCTCCACAGAAGACAGAAGGAGAATATTTATGCAGCTCTTTTTCATACTAGGAAATTACATGATGGATGTTAGAGCTCCAAAATGTATCATAGAAGTGGTTTATATGACTTAAAACGCATATATTTAACAGCCTTCTAAAAATGTTTTGCAGCCTTACAGTCACTTTTTTAATGAAAATGAGCAGCGTGAACATTCGGCTAAATTTCTCCTTAAGTGTTCAAATGGGTTTAGAACAACATGATAGAACTGACATTTTTGGATAAACGGTTCAACAATATAGTCCTTTTGTTGTACTTCATAAACAGTGTAACCATGTACACAAAGAGACTAAATGAAAAAGAATGGAAAGGATAAAGAAAAGATTAGCAAGAATCTAAAGTCCTAAAGACAATGAATTTATCAATGTATGAAGTAGGGAACAGGAGGAAATCGTGAAAGACAGATGCTGACAGATGTTAAATGAAAAGAGAGCAGGTGTGGATGAGGTCCTATATGAGCGTTTTCTGGCTTGGACACAGAAGCCAAATTTTTTTCTTATACCATCGCTATGTTATTTTCTCCATTATTCATGGCTATGGTCAGCCAATTAACAAAAGCCTAATTTGTGTCAGTTCCAACTGTAAGCTAAAAATAAGTGTTAAGTTACAATAAGTATGCTTTTCAGCTATTTTATAAACATCCCATTTGCTGACATGAATTTGTATTATGCATATGCTGTATTTGTGTTATATCTATTTTATTTAGGTTTTTAAAATCACTAAAACCATTATTTCAAAAGCATCATAAAAATGGGGGGGGGGGTTATTTAAGTCTCTATTGCAAAGTGTTCTATTTTCAATGTATCGAATTTATTCATGTAGTGGCAATTACTGATCATTACTCCAGTCTTCAGTGTCGCATGATCCTTCATAAATTTTATATCCTTCTAATATTCTTATTTGATGCTCAGCAAAGATTTCTTCATGCTGACATTAGTTGTGCAACTTGATATTTTTGTGGTAATATTGTTTCTGGATTTATGAATATGAAGTTCAAACGTGAAGTTATTACGGTAATAAATTAATTCGAAGAAATTATATTATCTTGCTGACCCCAAACCTTTGAATGGTAGTATATGTAAATGGTTTTGGTCATATTAAAAACCCAGTTAAAGAAATAGAATACAATTCATTACAATTAAAACAAGCATTATAATTCAACAGAATTACAAACAATACATCAGAAACTATATGGAGTACTGTTAACCCGCAAGGTATGTAGCTTTGATTTGGGATATTAAAATGTGTGCATGTGAAAAAAAATATTTCAACTTCTGAAAGGGAAAGGTTCGAGACTTCAGTCACAAGTTGGGAAGGAGGATGTAGGAAAAATCTGCAGCAGAACATCTTAAAGTTCAATCTAGTTACTAAAGGGCCATTTTACAACAAAATAGACCTGGAAATGGTATAGTTGAGCAGCATGCTTAAGGGGATGAATACATCTGTGAGAAGAAAACACAGTACTGGATTCTACACGGAAAGCAAGTGACCCTTTTGATAGTACGCTAAAGGGCAGAAAGGCTGGATTTGTGGGGGGACAAAAAGGTCTCGACTTGAAGGTTTGAGGAGGGAGGTGCCCAGGGCAGGGGGTACGAGAGGATCTTGACTTACTGGCAGGAGAGCCCTGTGGCGAAGCCAGCAGAGCGGGCAGCTCTTCCCCGGCACTGCACTGACTCATCACGGCACTGTCACTGCTCGTTCCCTGCGCACTCTCAGCTGGCACAGCCCCAAAACCACACGCCACCAGAAGGAAAAACACACACATCTCTCATGTCCTTCACCAGCCGAAACACACTAACAAACACCACACCAATGCTGGCACTTCATCATGACTAAATAACTTAACGGGCACGAAGATGCTGGATGGGATGTGTTTAGATGAGCTGTTCTCAATAAAAGAAGCACTGTGTTTATGGGAGCAGGACTACAGGTGATGATCCTGGATTTTCCAGTGGCGTTATGAGAGATGGCGTGACTCTGGTCTGTATCTATGGGTGTGGTGAAGCGGACAACAGCGCGCTCGGAGATTTTTTTCCTCCGGGCTCTGTGCCAATTTCCTGTCCTCATCACCTAACCTCAGACGTGAAGGAGCTAATGATAAGGCTCTTTAAGCTGCTATTGTCCGTCCAGGCCCAGAGTGAATAAGGAGAGGAAATGAATTCGAGCCTGGCCCTTTTCGTGACAGAAAACGGTCTCGGCGAGAGTCCTTCGGGAAGAACACGCCTGTTTACAACATGCTAATAAATTTACAAGACACAACACATCAACAAATATCAAAATAAGTGCGGTGAAAAACACAGGACACACACACAAACACGCACAAAATCTACAAGGAAACCTACTGAGACACCGACGGTTTTAACACAGATGTGTGCATGTATATACAGTATCAAATCATCTGAACTTGGCTTATTTGTGTGAAATGGACAAACTGTGAGTGAGATGCTATTCAGATGGGACTAGTTTTCCCTGAGGACATTGAATATGATTTTATACTTAATTTATTTTGGTTTGAATTGATCATGTCTCTGTTTGTCTTTCTTGATATTTAAAGAAATCTAATCCCATCCCAACAGGAATGTTTGAGAATACACTTATTTCTTTGAGAGTTTGCCCTCATATACTTTGTTGAATACTGTAAACTCTAAATCTCTCTGGTGCACCTTCGCTATCTCTTAGCTAGCAATTTAGCTGGAAACAAAGGGTTGTGCCATCATGCATGTTAAACATGTAAATCACAATCCATCTAACCCCGTCTCAATGCCCTCTACCATAATTCCCCTCCTATCCGTCTGCCAATGTGCATATATGGCCCTTTCTTCAAATCACAAAGCCTCGGGTGTCACTGCAGCCTCAGGGTTTTATATTTCAAACAGATACGGACTGACGTGACATGTATTTTGTTTAATCAAAGGCTTTTTGGTGTGTTTCGGTACTGTGATCGGACAGGAGAGGGATTACTCTTCTGACACGAGCACTGGGAGCTGCAACACCACAGTGCTGGAGGCATGCAGAGAAGAGGAGAGAAGATCTGTGTACCTTTCCTACCTTTCATATCCTCTTCCTCGTTGGTGTTACAGCTCTCTGTGGAGCCCTGGGGACAGAAATAGAGACAGACAAAGAACATACAAGACAAACGAAACATGAGACGTGAAAGAAAAGTAATAGCAGCATTAGGTTATGGTATCAATAATATTTCTAGAGTTAGGACCCTCATGATTCAACATGTTTTGGATTCTAAGAATGATATTTTATACTCTTAAGTTAAACATTCATTTTTCATAATGTGTTACATTAATATAAATGGAGTTATTATAATAATTATAACGCCACCACCCACAATTCAACTTGTTTTTCATTCAAAGAGAATAATGATTGATACATCTTCATTTTTAATATCTTGCAAAAGTGCAGTGTGTGAATCGATTCTCCATCCGGCTTCCAAATGCTCTTGAAAAATGTACCTTGGGTCCATCGACAGGGTTGTGCACAACTGTAGTTTGTGGCTCCTGTAAAACGTAACAAGATTTTACATCATGATTAAAGCAGCAAGACTCGTCCACAACAATCTGGTTAAACACAACATCCTGCAGTAATACACACATACACACACTTTTAAAGCTGCTGTAACTGTCTTGGGTAAGACAAAAATGGAGGATTCTGAGATCAAATAAAGAAATAATGATCTAAATTACTTAAAGAGAAAATGCACACAAGATAGGGGGTTCATGATGAGCTTGAAGAACAAACCGACCACACACATACATTTATAAAAAATAATAAATGGCATGCGTCATGATGATTTAAAGATGCAGTTTCTCAAATTCAACTGAAATTCTGATGAAACCACAGGAATGGAGGACCACCTTGAAGTCAAGCAATCTCTGGATTATATGCACTATATTTTTCCTCAGATTAACTTCCAGTTATTCTCACGAATGTTGTGACCCAACTGAACCCTCAAAAAAGCAGTGTTAATTTCGTTAACGAAGACGAAAAATATTTGTTAACGAAAAAAAAAAGACGAGACGTTGACAAGCTAAAAATAATATCTTATGACGAAATTTATGCCGCGTCTTTGTTAACTAGACAAGAGTGGACTATGATGTTATTTGAGGACTACCGGACATTCAAAATGCATCTTATAGGCTATTGTCCTTCAAAATGTCCGTCCCTGTCATTGGATTGCGATCGGATAAGGGCCAATATCTAGTCAGTAGGTGAGCGTGATTTCACCAAGTGCAACATGTTCCTGGATCAACATTCCAATCAAACAATCAGAACAGGTATAACTTTTCTGGAAAATATCTATTTTAGGCTTGCAATCAGGGTTAGGTGCTTCTACTGTACACTCTTGTTAATCAGCTATCATTTCCCACTGATTTAAATAATAAAGTATTGGTAAGGATAGGTTTAGGGGTAGGAATTGGGTTAAGTCTATATTTTCGGACAATAATGCTGATCCAGGATCATCAAAAGATGTTGATCCAGGAACATGTCTTACTTGGCAAAATCACAGCAACCCTAGTCAGTATGGCAGCCGCAGTGGATGGATAGGCCAATAAAATGTGAACTAGCGATCTGAAAGATAAGGCAACCAGACGTCCCGTTTTCCCGGTAGTCACAATTTGTTGTCAATTAACAAAGTTAGTGAAGACGGGATAGGCGGAATCATGCTGATAGAAGTGTTCTCTCTTGTGCGCGCCAGTTCTCATATAAAGTTCTCAGCGCTCAGATACACAGACAACAGTCCAAAAGTTGCTCCTTTTTCACTTCTGTTAAAGGGATAGTTCACCCAAAAATGAAAATTGTCATAATTTATTCAAGATTCTCCAAATTCAGTCCTTGATTCAAATTTCTCATTAGCTTAATTGATTTGGTCTAAAGAGAGAAGAATTTGAAAACTACATATAAAATAACTACCAAAATAAATTTAAGTAACAACAGTTTGGCTAAAACTATTGACTTAAAGTAGTGACTAAAAGTTTACAAAAATGCAATGACTTTTCATCGACTAAAACTATGAAAGACTCAAATGACTAAAATGTGACTAAGACTATTAAGCATTTTCGTCTCAAGACTAAGACTAAATAAAAAATGCATGCCAAAATTAACACTGCAAAAAAGTGAACATTGCACATATTATTCCAATTGCCGCTTCTGTTGCCTTGTATGTGTCAGTGGTTGTTAGCTGTCCATCAGCACTGCGGGGGCATTTTGAGGCCCCAGGAGGGGTCGAGGGTTAACTTCTGCTCTTAATGGATCATTTTGGAGGTCCCAGGATGCTCTTTGCTCAGCTATTTGGGCAGTCAAGCAAACAAGGCCCATGTGAAGTGTCAATGCACTTTCCTTTTTTATAAACCTCCAGGGGACACTGCTAGTTTCTAACACAGCCAAACAGCTGACAGCTTTCTGTGTGGGATACTGCATCTTTACTATGACTGGTTTATGCACTACGACACAAATTACCATGTTATTTTCCGAAATCCATATATTCATTCTATTCTGTGTGTTGACTTGGCTCAAATTCTTGTCTTCCTGGTTATTTTTAAGCACGATGTATGTACAGTTAACTGTTTAGTCTCATAGACAGTCTCATTCGATGACTATATTTAGTTTTTACTTGAAATAGAGGTTTGAATACACCTACAAAGGCAAACTAAAGAAAAAAAGAGTGAGGAAGGACATAAACCAGTAGCTTACGAGCAAGAACAAATCACTTCTAATAACATTTATAAAATACCACAAAGTGTATCAGTCATGCTTCAAGAGGAGAAGAGCCCTCAAAAAAAAAAAAAAAAAAAACGTAGTGCACAGCAAACTATAGGTCTGAGCTATTTTTAGTACATGCAAAATGGTTTCAAAAACATCTGACATGCGCCAAACACTATTGCAAACACTTGATCATGTACTATGGGATATGTTCAAATGAGCAGATGGGTTACAAAAAGAGTTAAATGTAGAATAGGTACCATCGGTGTAGAAGCGGTCGTGTTGCTTTCTTTCATGGCATTCACTACAGCGCTCACTACACTGTTTTTAGTGTTGTTTGTCTGGGGCTGAAATAGAGAGGACAGATACAACTTCCTTTTCAGAGAGAAGACATTACTAGGGACAAGATCGGAGCCGATCCTCTTATGTCAGTCATGGTAATTAGAAAACAGATGAATAGCATACGCCAGGAAGATGACTCTACAAAGTCATCCATCATTCAGAGAGAAAGCGACGATTACTAATGAACATTTCATAAAATAGTGTCAAAATTATTATAATAGTCTGATAACTAGATCCACTCAGGGAACACATGGGTTGTACTACTACACATTTTTTTTAATAACTTCAGAGTGCAAGACACAAAGTACTGCCTTAATGCAGCAATATGGTTTTATTAAAAAAGTGTTTAGTTTAAAACCCATTAATGAAAAGCTCTGGTAGAGATGGGAACCTCAAAAGGCTGCTGGAAAGATTAAAACGTCTCAATCTCCAGGAGAAATGAGGTATATAAGGAACATCTGTGGTCTTACCTTGACTCCATCTGCCTTTTTGTTGAGTAAACTTTTGCATGCTGTAGGGAACAGAGAAAGACTAAATTACTACATACAGCGTGAGTGGCAAAACTGACAGAATTCTCACACCTGCACATATTTCAAATAAATCCCAATAAAAAAAATTAACTAAATGCTGGCTTGCATTCCATCATTCATTAGCATACGGGGTTTGGGAGGTAATGCTGACTAGCATCATTTTTCACCACAGGAGATATTTCTCACAGATCAATATATATCAGTTTAATCCAAAGACATATAAAGCTTTGTGAGATGAAGGTAATAGTATTGTATAAATAAATAACTTACTGCAAATAAAAAAATAAGGAAATATACTTTAAAGGGGTCATATCTTAAATCAAATTTTCCTTGATCTTTAAGAGAGATATATAATAGCGTACAGTGTAAAAACATTGCAATTTCAAACTCAAGAAACAAACAAGTAGAAACAAGAAGCTTCAGATGTCAAAAGTCACAAAAAGTGACATTTTAAACAAGATTCCTATTTTAAGTACTTGCTGTTCTTTCTATTCAAAGAAAAAAAAAAGATCTCTACAAAAATACTGAGGAGCACAACTGCTTTTATTAAAGCAACAGCAGCACAAATCAATTCCTGCTTAATTGTAATGCTCAGAAAGTGTGGAAAATTATGAAATTATAGATATCGCCTAAATTATGACAAAAAAGGGGGAAAAAGGTTTACTAGAATTTTACTAACATAAGATAACCCCAGTGCGGAAGAAGATAATGCATAATATAACCCCTTTAAAATTAACCAATTGCAAAACTTGGAATAAATTGCCCATTTTATTCCATTTTTCACCAATCGGAGAGCAGATAAAGAGAACACATTAATTCTCAATATGCAGCTACAGGTGTAATGAGGGAAAATCATCCCTAATGTATGCAATTGATTTTTCATTTAACTGCAACTGTTATTTCCCAGAGGGCATATTGGAGAGGTCTTGAGTCAGTGTATGGGAAATGGCCCCCGATACACTTCAGAATCCCTCAGAGAACAATGAAATGACTTGTGTAAAGCCTGTAAAACCGAAAAAAAACCTAAAAACTCAGCTTTCACATTCGATATTCCCATTTAGCGCCTTACCTTCCATAAACAAATGGGAAAAAAGATGGCAAGGTTAAGAAGAAAACAAAAACCATTAAGTAGCAGAGAGGACAAGCTGGACGATAGCAGGCATTGTTTGCATTGCAGGCCTGCTTTCATGCTTCACTAATGATGAGGTGAGAGGTGCTGGTGGTGGATGCAATTCACCTTACAGTCAGCCATGCAGTGCCAACGGGATTAAACCACGAGTCCCATAATGCAATGCACTGATGAAGCTAGACCTCGACTCATTACCATTTCACTGTCTCTCACATATCTAACAATGTCTCATAGGATTCACAGACTGGGACTGGGAAAGCTTAGTCAGCAGTCTTCCGTTATACAGCGTAATAATCAGATGGATTTGGGACCCCAGGACACTGCAGTCAAACTGATGCTGAGAGGAAATAAATTATAGAGGGAGGAAGAATTCATTTTCAAACAAAGTGCAAAACAGTTACAGTAGCCTTCAGCGATTTAAAGATTACACAATAATATTCAAAAAGATCATGTGGCATCCTATTGCAGTTTAAATAACAGGGGTGAACAGATAAATCAAATTCAATGCTATGATTATGTAAATTAATAACTGCATAATGCATTAAATGGACAATTCTTGAGCTATTTTCCATTATAAATATCCACTTAATCCAAATCAGAAATCTAAACACTTTATCATGTTTTTTTCGTCAAATAATTCAATCTTGATTTTCAAATCTCAAATGTTATGATGTGCTGAATGAATATGTAAAGAATAATAATGGACTCAAAGCCAGATCAAATATTCACACCCCTATTAAATAATGCTCCAGGCTTCAGAAGGTGAAAAGGTCTTTGAGACCACATATTGAACTAGTAAAATCCATTACGACAGCCATTAAAAGATTCAATACACCTTTAAATCAGACGTGTGCAAGCAACAAATGATATATTAGAGATTTACAAACATAATAACATGCCTTATCTCCATAACCGATTGGACAGTAAATCTTATCTTGGTAATTCAATGAAAAGCTCTTAAAGAATGAAGAAAGATTGATGAAATGTCATTACTGGTTATTGGTTAACATCATACATCTACTGGAGGACTGGTTTTAACAATAGCAGAATATAAAGAGTTATAAACACTTACAGTACTAGTTGAAGCCAAGAACCGATGGAGAGCATTGATTGGACGGCTCAAAAGAACATTAAAGGAATATTCCAGGTTAAATACAACTTTCAACTCTATGACTTGTCCTTCAATTAGTAAAAAAAGAATACAAATGTCTACAGTAATGCGCTTCCAATGGGATTTTCTGTAATAAATGAGGCCACCAGTTTAGAATCCAGAAATGTTTGAATTTTTAGCAAAATCTTAATGTCAGAACCTCAAAACTTTCAATTTTGTTCAAACAGTAAAGTCAAGAGTGCATTTTCCCAGCAGCATCAAGGATTCATACTTTAATAGGAATGCAAACGGAAAGTTATTTTAGTGCTCCTCAATCATGTATTTATACATACTGCAGAAATAGAAAAAGAAGACTGTACGCTAACTAATAACCACAACAACTGAAACTGTACATTTTCACAGGTTCAGTAATACAGTGGAGGGCTCTTGTTAGGTTTCCATAATCCTGGAGGGACTGAACAGATGCTGCAATTTTTCTTAATTGTTCTCCTTTGACCATTACATATGAAGTATTCTCCCAACACTGACAGCTGCTCAGACGCAGCTTGTTGAAAATGGCAGCTGGCTGACATTTACTAAAACTGACAGACACATGTCTAACACTTTGGAATGAGTCAGACAATTCGATTTGATCAGACAACATAACTTTAACCAGAGATCTCCTCTCCACTTTCTCCTGACTCAGAGACACTGTCAACAGTGTTGTCCATCTGCCCTCCAGAGGGCCTCCTTCCCCGCAGACCACCTGGCACTCACCGGACCCTTGCGCCGGCTACATGGGGTCTACGACTGGCAGCAAGCCAACCCCGCTCCTGCCCGTCCATGTGGTTAAGCCCCTGCGCTCTTGGCGAGGGTAGAAGGAAGATTGAAAGGAGAGTGGTAGGGCAATGGTGGCTTGGCTAGGCTGCAAGGGTCTGCTTTAGTTGACGACACAGCACACCGATCAAAAAACCTCTATCCCCTCCGAACCCCTTTATTCTGTCTGAGGCGGAGAGCACAGACATGTGACCGGGGTCCTATATCTGCAGCTAAAGCAGACTTCACTTAAATGCCATTTAACCCAATAGCACAAAACACCAGTAAGCTGATCAGCAGGGAAGGAGGGAGCCAAAGAGGGCTGAAGCAATTCAACCGAGAGGGACAGAGCGAGAGAGAGTAAGAGAGAAAAAAAGAGAAAGTCTAATCAAAGAAGGAGCAGCAAAATGTGATTTTTTTACTCCATGCAGACGATAATGCATGCCGGCCGATGGTGGGTCTAATGGTGGCAATCGTTAACATGAATGCAGTGCTGCGATTTGATTGGACTGTTTCGCCAAGAGCTGCTGTGAGTAAATTGAACTGGGGACACTGTTTGAATAGCATATCATAATGACGGATTAATAAATAGACCATTTGAAAGCTGAACAAAAGCTAGAATACTTCAAATGTCACTTTAAGAGTCACTCTCAAAAAAACATGGTCATGAACACTGATCAGTCAAGATTATTATTATTTTTTTTAAATAATTGGGAAATCCCACTCATATAATTCTAAATAACTGAAGACTTTATGAAATAATGTAAAATAGTATCACTTTTGAGTATTTTTCTTAAAGCTGAAAAAAGCAGATGCCTAGTACACCACTTCTATAAAATTTAAAAATTACAGTAATTTTTTATTAAAGATTTCCTAAGTATAATTTACATTGGATTACATATATTATTTTAATAATACGTGAGCTGAGAGAAATTATTTAAACAACGTAATATAATATAATATGAAAATACAACATTTTTGAGAATGACCAATATCTGTCCTGTACCATTAACATTTCTTTCATTGATTCGACCCATGTTAGAGGACTGAACCAGAGTTAAAAGCTAGCTAGATGATTGTTAAAGTTACATGGTCATGTAAAAGCAAAGCAGTATAAAAACATGGCTGAAAAAAATAACATGTACTCTAGTCTAAAACATCGCTCAAATGCATGACGTGCATGTGAGAGATGGAAATTCAGCAGGCCGTTATCCGTTTAAAAGTGAGAACTTCTCCAAGACTATATAGCATACGTCCAAATAATTTATGCAAGTGATGGCAAGAAAGGCAGGTTTCTCATTGGCTGCATGCTGATTGGGTAGAGCGGAGGGAGGGCGGGGATTTGGAGGCATAGTGGAGGGGGCTCGCTGGTCCCCCGGGTGGCGAGGTGAGGAGATGCACTCTCACATACCTTCCTGTGCAAGGGCGGCAGTGCTTGTGGTGGGAGCAGCAGGGCTGGTATGCTGCCGGCCCACTATTGGACAGAGAGGCGTTGAGTTGGGAGAAGCTATGGAACTGTATTCAAACCCTCTTACTGAACAAATGACCTTGGTTTATTATAAGGAATCAAGGTCTAGAAAAAAACCCCCGACAAACTAAAGCTTTCAAACCTGCTGTATCACCTGCACAAACCATAAACATCTTCTGTTCAGAAAGTAAACTGATATTAAACTGTAAAGATAGTTACAGATATTCCTTTACTGCCAAAACAGCACAAAGAAATCGAGATTTGAAGCAGAAAAATCCAGAAATTTATACTCCTGTAATCCAGAGCTCTAGATCCCAAGTGAAATCTCTTTCCATTTAATTACTAAGCCAGCCATTCGAGATCTTTTTAAATAGTGAAAACTGTAGCAAGAGGTTGGCAAAGTTCATCCATGACTTTGCATTTTCCTACCTGATCCCAGGAGAATGAGGGAACTCACCTGAGAAGTTTCTAGAAACCAGCATAGTAGTGAGAATGGCTCCCTGAACAAAGACAGAGTAAAATAGAGGGTTTAGTCCATGGCAACAGGACTTTCAGCACTAATTACCCAAGGGAAGGAGACTGGAGTTAGTCTAAGGACCCTTCAAACCCTTGCTGTACCTTGAGTTTCCTGCGAGCGTTGAACTTGCGCAAGCACTCCACGGTCTCTTGGCGATGCATCATGGATGCCACTGTGGACCGTTGCTGAAATGAGCAAATGCAAGAGAGAGAAAAATATTGCACATCAGCATTATTTAATATTTGATCCAATTAAAGGGGTCTTTCATTATTTATCCATCCTCAACTGGTCCTGTATAAATTTCTTTCTTGTATGGAACACTAAATAACACTTAATAATGTACTTGTACACCATTAAATGAATTGTGAGTTTGCCGTTTTTAAGAAGGATGCAATAATATCATAAAAGTAGTCTACACAAGTTAGTCCAATTTTCTGATGTCATACAATAGTCTTATGCAAGCTAAAATAGGTATTTAAGTTATTCATTCATAATCTATCCATTGATTCATGAACAAATCATTCAACCAGTGCATTCAAAATATTTTTTTTTTTAATGAATAAATCATACTTCACTAATTCTTTAAAATTCAGACAACAGAACACAAGATGTATGGACCATATTTATGGTGTATTATTATGGCTGCACAATAATAGTTAAACTGATAATTATGATTACTTTGATCAAATATTCTAATCGTGACAATTGTTTTCATTTTAGAAATTTTTTGTTTTACATTTCACCCCGAGTGGGGGATTTCAACTCTTGTAATCTGGCAACCCCTGGAGTCTAGTTATCAATGCAAGTTACTGGAAATGTCAAATGAAAAAATAAAAATGTTTTTAGGATAAATAACTATTTGGCACATCTTGCAGATGATGATGCTTAATTAACCAAGAAAAGCAGAAATAATAATGCATAAAATGTGATCAATCGTGCAGCCCCAGTGCTTCTGCACTATTTTTGAAGCTTGAAATCTCCGGTCCCGATTCACTGCAGTTGTAAAATAAGGAGCATCCGGCACTTTACTCAGAAGTCTAAGTAAATAACAACAATTTTCATACTGAATGCACTATTCCTTATTTAGAACCGATTCTGAGGGCACAAATTATGTGAAAGCTTCATTTTATATTAAACTCTAAGAGCGCTCAGATTCCCCCAGTAGATTTTTCTTGCTTGGAGCTTGTGGAAAATGTAGAGATAACTCGGCAGAGATAACTTACGCAGACCCATGGGTGCTTGAGGGCCTGCTCTGCGGTGATCCTCTTAGCTGGGTTGATGGTCAGCATTTGGTTGATGAGGTTCTTGGCCTCAGGGGTGACCGTGTCCCACTCCGGAGAAGGAAACTGTGAGGGCAAGAATCATGAGCGAGCGTTAGATATGCAATCTAAATGCAGGAGCAAGCCTAGAGAGCTTTTCACACCACACATACAGAGCGGTCAGCACCGGGGCCTAATGAAATTAAACACATCACAAGGCAGCGTACAGGATCCAATGAGTCACGGCAGTCAGTCCTCCTATTGTCGGCCTATTCGGCACGGCTGGTGCTTGAAATATGTTGCTTGCACATTTCACACCTCATAGCTTCATTGTAGCCCATAACTAGAGAAAATTGCAGTTGTAATTAGCCAATAAAAAGCTGTGTCTGTATCCGTGTTGAATGTGTGTCACACCTCCTCATTGTACCAGATCTTTATGTGGCCGTTACAAATTCTCTGTCTGTTCCAAGAAAACCTTGGGCAGGTTCCAGGAAGAATAATTTGTTTTGCGCATCAAGCTGTGTTGCATCAGCTAAAACGAGCGTGTGGATTGTACTTAGAAACACCGCATGTGCTCGTAAGTCCTTACACACACTGATTCAGCAGCGCTTTTGGCTCAGGGCACTGTTAATACATGCCATGGGTGGAGCATTTGCACCGCTGTGGGATGCTTCAGCAAGAAAGGCCACTCAGGATTGCGGATGGCACATCCAAACGTGAACATGACCAGAAGGCGCAGTGACAGACGCTGGTAACGGATGATGAAGCACAACTCTACACCTCATCGATTGCTGTCACATGACGGAAGGTTACTAGGGTACAAAACAAAGAAGCGAGTTCACCGCGAGGTTTCCCAAGTTGATTCTTAAAGTATATATTGTGCGTCAATAGCAATGTGCCAGCCTGTCGAGATTTGGAATAAGATTTATGCTTTGGTAGAAATATTAACACTGCTGTTAATAAAAAAAAAAATTAGGAAAAAAAGTCAACAAGAAGGATTCATCCAATTAAAAATTAGTAATTAAGTAATTAATACTTAGTAATTAGTACACACAATATCCACACAGACTTTTATTTTGGAAGTGCTTAATTGCAATTAATCAATTTTACCTCCCTAAGGGACGGTTAAAACATTTTTTATGTTACCAAAGACTTCTATTTCAAATAAATGTTGTTCTTCTGAACTTTGTATTCATCAAAGAAATTTGAAAAGATGTTAGTGTTTTTTTTTTGTTTTGTTTTTTTTACCAAATAATAAGCAGAACAACTGTTTATAACACATTTGAAATTGACAACTCTAATATTATGACTGCAAAAAAAATTCAGCTTTGCCATACCAAGAATAAATTATATTTTAAATGTATTAAAATGGAAGGCAGCTATTTTAAATTTTAATAATATTACTTACTGTTTTCGATTAGCCAAAAACTACAACTACAGAAAAAATAAAATCGTACTGAGCCCAAACATTTGAATGGTAGTGTATTTAATGTTTTTGAATAATAATGCTGCTTATTATTCATGATTCATCATATTTCATTTTTCTTTAATTTCCAAATACTAAGAGAAAATAATAAAATGAGATGAAAAACCCCATGATTCATCACTATTATTCCCCATTACATTTAATATACGATCTAAACCAGGGATCTTAAACAGTTCCTGGTTCAGTTAACCATTTCTTTCCTAAATTAAACCATATTAAGTATAATAAACATACACTGTCCAACTTTATGATTCTGAGCATGAATATTAATCCTTTTAATGCCTTTGCATCATAAGAAAGTATGAAAATACATTAATATGGACCTATAAACGTTTTGAGTGGTCCCCGTTACGACACTCCTTCCACAGAAGGGTCCTTGACCTGTGAACCATTTTGTGGTTGAATTTTCAGCAAAAACAACTACATTGTGATAAAGGATTGATCATATTCTCCATCTGAAGTGAACTGAGCTGGCCTACCCAACCCTGTGACCACCAAATCCATCTAACAGTGTAACATGCATGCACTCACAGTTACATCATCTCGTCCCTTTTATCGGTCCATTAATTTGAATGGAATGAGTGTCTCTCCGGGGCAGTCACTCATTCCATGTCCTGCCACATACATCGGGTGTGATACTGTGATGCAAGAGATGGACAATTCCTAAATACGCACCCACGTACGCAAGCAAACAAGCACTTACACTCCGGGACAAGAGGAAGTTGTTTCTAAGCAAAGCTCATCTCTCTGCAATGCGTCAGGGAGGGCCTGACATAATCAATAACAGTACCAGTAGCTATAAATCGCACCCAATCAGAAATTAAACAGGCAGTTGGATCACAGTGTGTGTTGAAGAGACCTTGCGACATCTGTTGTAATCAAATCCTGCAGGAAAAATTGAGCAATAAGTTGGAATTTTAACTGAAAAAATAAATAAATAATTATATTTTACGAAATCATATCAAATTTACAATAGCCAAAAATACATTGTATGGGTAAAAATAATAAATTTTTCTTTTATGCCAAAAATCATCAGGATATTAAGTAAAGCTCATGTTCCATTAAGATATTTTGTAAATTTCCTACCAAAAATATATTAAAACTTAAGTTTTGATAAGTACCGTATTTTTCCGACTATAAGTCGCACCCGAGTATAAGTCGCATCAGTCCAAAAATACATCATGATGAGGAAAAAAACATGTATAAAGTCGCACTGGACTATAAGTCGCATTCATTTAGAACCAAGAACATGGTTCATTTCTCTCGGTTCATGTCAAATTAATTTTGATAAATAAGTCGCACCTGACTATAGTCCGATATAGTCCGAAAGTCGCAGGACCAGCCAAACTATGAAAAAAAGTGTGACTTATAGTCCGGAAAATACGGTAATATCCATTGCTAAGAACTTCATTTGGACAACTTTAAAGGTGATTTACCCAGTATTTAGATATTTTGCACCCTCAGTTCCAATCGGCCTCAGCCAAATATTTTCCTATCCTAACATTATGGATCAAGAGAAACTTCATTATTTAGCTTTCAGATGATGTACAAATCTAAAATTGGAAAAACTGACACTTATGACTGGTTTTGTGTTCCATGGTATCATTTACGAAATGGCTTGATGAAATCACATGGACTGGACTAATTAGAAACACCGAAAATTATGATTTAAAAGTAAAACTTCGCTTCAGAAATCTATGCAAATGTGACCAGAGGAAATGTAGGGAGCAAATCATTTTTCCACTCCTAGTGAATTCCTCAGCTGAAAGACTTGATGCATTCAAAGACCAATCAGATGAAGGTGGTTTTAGAGTAGTTGGACAGAACTCGTTAGAGAGAGTAGCTCCATCAGAGGACAGCTGTACTTACATCATAAGCTCCAGCCTTGATCTGCTGGTATAACTTGTGTTGATCTTCATCCCAAAATGGAGGATAGCCCACTAATAGAATGTACAAGATTACACCTGTGAAGGAAAGAAAGAGAAAAGTATTCTGATTGGCTGACAAAAAGAATATACTTGACTGATAGAAAGTGTTTATTATTTGTTATTTTTTTCCACATGTACAAAGTTCCATGTTGATAGCATTACAGTAAAATATCACTGAATTGTATGTAGGTATGTGACGGGATTACATTTTCATGTTGCGATTAATTTTGAATGCTTTTATCTCGGTATACGGTATTATCACGATATTGAGATTTAGTTGCAAAAATGTTGTAAAAGTATAACCGGTTTAATAACATTTTTCTTAAAACAAAAAGAACTGAAGATTTAAATACAATGAAACAATACACAAAAATAAAGTAAAACATTTCGCACAGATTAGAGTGCAAAATAATTATACAGACAAATAGGTTACACTTTATAATGCAATCTCAAGTTGATGTCATCTCGGGTTCATTAAATAACTTTTGATTTTCACAGCATGTTATTAAATATTCTAATGTTTGGAAGAATTTTTCATTGCCAGTTTAACTAATGAATTAACCAATGGAGCCTTAATGTAAAGTGGGACCCACCAAAGAATCAAAACCTTTTCAATTAGTATCAATTAGACAAGGGCATGTTGTTGTCCAGAATAAAATGTACAAAAAGTCTGAAAATAAATAGCCTATTAAGTGTCTGTGAAGAACACTGTAGCGAATACAAAAGTGCAGCCGCTTTGTTTCAGGGGTTTCTGGGGAAAGTCTGCATTTCTGCTGTTGAGCGCCATCTGCTGTCAGAGAGTAAATATTCGCTTTCATTCAGTGGCTCTCCTTCACGCGTTCCGCCGTGCGCTTCTCCTGTGCTTTACATCATTTTTTGCAGGAGCATTGACGGAGTGTTGTGCATTGTGACCAGGTGATGGGAAAATTATTTTTATAATCTGAATAATTTATAAATAATTATTCATGGTATTTTGAAGTACCCACCATATCGTGTATATTCATTATCGTGATTTCTCCCATTACTGAATACCAACACTAGTCTAGTTGTGTGTGTGTGTAATTAAAATAAATTATGATTCATAAAGAAGCATATATTTAGGTCCAAATATTAATTTGTTTTGTAATAATGTTTTACATAAAACCCCAACCCTGTTAACTAGTACCATACCTAATCATCTTCTTGTTCATGTCAAACTTGCAGCCTTAACCTGACTGACGTCCTTGTTTCAAGCGATAGTTAAGTGCTTCACTCAATATTTGCTTCAAAAAGCATGTTCAAAAAGCAAAAAGACTGTGTTGACAAACAGGTCTACTGTACATTTAAACCCTATTATCTGCCCAGTTCAGCAGTAAAGACAGGCTTGGTGCCGAAACTCTACTCAGCACTGCACTGCCAACTTGAGCAGTATGAATACTGCAACCTGTTAATACAGCAAGCAGAATGAATATGCAAGAGGTCTAATGATTAAAGACCCTGTTGAAAACTCACCACAGGCCCAGATGTCCACAGGTTTGCCGTAGGGATCCTTCCTCAACACCTCTGGAGACAGGTAGCCAGGTGTGCCAGCAAAACCTGTAACAAAAACAGGTTGAAGTGACCATTCTGTACTCTGAGAATAAGATTAAGTGGATTCAAACCGCAGGCGCCTGTAGGCAAAGTAGCTCAGCCAATTAATATTCACTGCAATGCTAATAATTCCAAGCAGGTGGATAGTATGATAAATGGATTTTTCCAGAGGCCAGAACCATTTAGAGCCAAAATGGTGACGTGCCAAGATGGCTGCCTCCCTCAAAAACTGGCAAGGGCTGGAAACATGGAAACAAAAAAAGCTGTGGTAACATACTGTAGCTTGTATACAACAATTATTCCTACCCTCAAGGCTTTGTTCTTCACAAAACTCAGCATACTTCTGTCAAAACAAAATTACCTATTTAAAACTAAAGAAAGCTGTACGGATACTTGATTAGCACTAAAGCAACAGTTATCTCATGGCAGCAGAAATAAGCAGCCGCCAGTAGGGGGCCACAAGGCCCGAGAAAACCCTGCCTGACGGCTTTATCCAGTAGAGACAGCTCAACTGTCTTTCACACACGGACAGGAATGACTGTTAAAGCTAAACATGAAATGGGCTAAGATTGGTATTTGGCAGAGCCTGAAAATAAGCCTTTACGACCATCCCAATGCATTTCAGACCAGAGGTAATGGAGTGGGAAATGCAGCAACATCCTTTTAAGATAAACTTAAAGCACATTACAAGAGGGAATCAGTACAGTTGTGAGGGGGAAAATCCTGTCAAATCTAAAGCAACAGTAATAAAAATGCAAAAAATGTGTGGAAAGTTGAAAAAGTATTCGCAAATGGTCAAAACCACCCACAACATCCTAGCATAATGGGGACAAGCACCACATTTAAAACTTGTTGTTCTTTACCAAACCAGGCCTGCTGATCTCCCTGCACCTCGATGGCCAGCCCAAAATCAGCCAGTTTCACTGCCGCTCCTTTCATCTTACTGGCCAACAGCAAGTTCTCGGGCTGAGGAGGAAAACAGAGGAAGCCTTTAACAATCACAAACATTTCAAATGGACTGAAAACAGAGGTTAAAAGATCCTTTAGAATGACATTGCCCAGCGTGTGGTGCAAAGCTGGATATTTTACTGGCGGTGAATGTTAACTCCAATGAAACGTTTACATTGACAGCAATTTGTAGCATCAAAGCAACTAAACACCACTTTTTAAGCTATTAACAAATAAAATCTAGCAATATCCCCAAAAAAGTTGATAAATTTAGGTTTATGCAGTGTGTAGCTACATGGTATGGCGACTACCAATTTACTTGTCTAATAAAGGTTTTCATTATCATAAAAAAAACAAATACTAATTTGTGTTCATTAAAAAAAGTTGTTAATATCCTCTTAGAGGGGATATTAAGTGAAACGCTTTTTTATAATCGTTTAAATGTTTATTTATGTATACATTGATGTACATATAAAACAAGTTTTTTTTGTTTTTTGTTTTTTGAGCAACTGGGATGGTGCCCCCCTGGGAGTTGGTGCCCTACTGCGTACTCTATGTGGGAGCGGCGCTACTGGACATACACATAAATACCTATGTCTATGGTACTGGATATGTCGGCTGTTGCAAGTATATTAATTCCGTGGCGCCAGAACTGCAGCTGATAGAATGTGCGCTGCAGCATAATAAGATATTTCTTCAAAAGCAGATCATGGAGACATTTTTATCATCCACAATGAAAAATATTAATGTCGCACACGGAAGAAAACACAGACCGAGGGCAGACCGAAGGGCAAGGGCACTTTAGCGTCAGACTACAAAGTGGCAGGGGTTTCCCATGGTTTGTGTTGGATAGGTATTGGATCATATATTTTTCTCCTCTCCGATCTCGCATTCGCCTGTATCTGCACGATACCGATATCGTGGATCGGATCGGGACATCCCTAGAAATAATACACACAAATGTTCATAGAACACTGGCGTTGGTACAGTTTATGTTTTTGAAAGAAGTCTCTTATGCTTACCAAGACTGCATTTATTTGATCAGTAAAACAGTAATACTGTGATATTGTTTAAATATTATTACAGTTAAAAATGTAAAGAATTTTCAGCATCATCACTCAGTGTCACATGATCCTTCAGAAATCACTGAAATATGCTGCTTTGGTGCTCAAGAAATGTAATTAATTTAAAAACAGTTGTGCTGCTTCATTTTGTAGAAACCATGATACATTCTAATTTTATTTTCATTTTTCTTCTTTTTTTTTATTTATTTATTTGGAATATGACCGAGACATTAAGACAGAAGAAGTAACACCTACAAAATCAACAATACAGACACTTTGCAACACTGTCAGTGTGAACCCTCTTTTTAAAAAGCAGATGAACATGTGATTTCTCTAAACTGGCCAGACATGCTCAGTAGGATATGACAGATTTTGAGAGTCAAAGATCGCTCCAGAGGTAATTGAGTTCATACATGGCTTAAAGGTTAAGCACAACTGAATTGTGTTTGCTTTACTACCACATTTACGCTGAGCAAATATTAGGGTGGATTTCCTGCGGTTTTGTCAGTGCTCCAAATTTTAAATCAAACACAAACATGCATTAATATCCAAGAGCTTCAAGTACAAAACCAAGATATAGAGAAACAGAAAGATATATTAGGCACAATGGAGGACTTTCACACTAAAATATGGGCTGGAAAAGTCGATTTCCCCTCCTTTCTCGAATACACAACTCAATAAGCTTGATTTATTAGCTGTCGCACATATATCTTCTCAATGCACAGAGTTCATTTTTCATCATTCTACATTCAAGCACAGAATTAAAATGCAATCCTATATGAGGATGCTGGGAAATTTCTGCCCATAGGTGTTCATCTCTCACTCTCCCTCGTTAAATGCACAGACTACAAATGAGGAATGGTGAGACTGGCCGTGACCCCTCCCACATCCCTCCGTCTCTCAGGCTATACCAGCAACAGTTGTCGTATCACGTTCCTTGCTATGGCAACCAGCCCGGGCACATCTCTGCTGCTCAGCATTGGGCTCACATACACATGGGGGAGGGCAGTGGATGTGACTAACGCACAATAAGAGGACATGATAAAACTGTGTCTCTGCATTATCAAAGACATGCCACAGTCAAGACAACAACTACATTCATTTCATACATTCACATGCACTAAGACACAATGAAAGTGTTTGATGTTTATGCATGTACTTAATTCATATGGTAATATAATGAATTACTGAGGTCCCTGTTATTTTTTCTGGTGAAACACATAAATAAGAGGTATAAATGAAGATGATGGCCAAAAAAATAAAAGTCATGGATGTATATTTACGGAGTAATCCACAATTTTTTAGAGGGGGGTCAAAATGACAACTTTCACCTGAGATAAGGAGTAAAATTACAGGGATTACAGAAGCTTCTGCAGTCTTAATTGCATTATATGCCAACGGTGACCATTCAAAAACGGGAAAAAGCACATCATGTGTTTATATGCCTATAACTCAAAGTATTTGAGATTTTTTAATATCCATTTACATTTTGTGGTTCTTTAAGTTATCTTTTGGCATCTTTATTTTTAAGGCCCTACACTGTTCATTTCCAGAGACAGAGGGTTTTCAGTATGGCTCCTTTAGTAAACCGTTCACATTTTCAGTGATCAAAAACCAAATTTGAGTCACTTTGCATTCTGCTGATATAGATATATATATATTTTTATAGAAAAGTAAAAATAATGTTGAAAAATTTTTATTTTTGACACCCTACATGTTCAGAAATAAAAGTATAGTTGCGGTCACCAAGGCGGTACTTTTTCATAAGCTACACTTTTGTACCAATTAGGTTTAAATATGTACCTTTTAAGTGCTACTATGAACCTATCAAAAGTGACCCTTTAGGTACAATCAATGCATCTTTTGAAAAGGTACTGCCCCAATGACAGCTTTTGTACCTTTATTTCTGTGAGTGTATACAAAAAAAATGATTACTTAATAAATATAGATCCATGACATTTAATATTTTTCCTTTCTTGAAAAAAAAAGAAATTGAGCTGGGGAAGTATCTCAAATTGGGTTGATTTGACATGTAGTGACCCAAAAGCCTTTGTAGCAAGTATGAAATTAAACGGAAATGAAATTGAGAAGTATGTACTACAGTGGCGTAACTGCTTTGAAAAGTGATGGGGACACAGACTTGTTTTGCTAGTTTTTTTTTATTTAATAACCTAATTTACTAGGGAACTGGGTTTAGAGTTGGAAAAACGTAATTTTTGCTTTTCAAAAAAACCATTGTTGTACCGTACCAGGGATGGTGCCACAGAATTTTGACCGCAGGTGCTGAGGGGGTGCTAGATCATTGACAGGGGTGCTGCTGGGTAATTCTTCCCACCGGTCGCTCTTTTGTGACTAACTTTCTCAGTTGGTCGCATGAGCAAGGTTTTTTTTTTGCTACAACATGCTGTTAATCAATGGATTTTGATTAACTTTTATCATAGTTTATAGTTGTATGGAAACAAAAGTGGTTAACATTCACCCCATTCTTTTTCATCAGTAGTATTATTTATGATTACAATTTTGTGAATGGGAGTTCCACTTTTGCTATATTATAAGCTTTATCTATGCCAGTGACTGTGCTTCCATGCTGTTGTTGTTTTTTTCCCCACAGGAATACCAATGTTCACCTTCTCTGGTTCTCTGGTTTAAAGACACGTCCAAGTGGAGATGGCGAAAGCACTAGTTTATTAATAAATAATGAAAGTGTCTTCTTTTCCCCCCAACATGTTCATAATCACTTTGCCAGTGCTTTGAGGCAATTGCTTTATGCGGAAGTGCAGAATGCCTAAAAGTGCTTAAAGTATGGTTAATATATTATTATATAAATCAATCTAATATAACTTGCTAGAAAAAAATTTTATTGACTAGAAAAAATCTTAAGTTGAGACCTGGCCTACTTAGCACAAGTAAGCGATCCATTTTTTAAATAAAATGCTATAGGCCTAATGATATTACGAAAAGTGCGACAGCTGCAAATCACGCCGTTATTGCACTGCACGAGTTATGCATGCGTAAGGAGTCAAATGGGATAGCAGTCATCACCCTAATTAGATTATGAAGAATGATTTGTTGATCTTATTTTTCCTTTAAAACATACCCGCAAGACATTTTTCAATGATGTGGTAGGGACAATATCGACCCTGGCAAAAAGTGGTGGGGACATGTCCCACCCATCCCACCCACAAATTACACCCATGATGGCAGGCCGGCTGCCATGTGTGTAGTCGTTGTGACAGGCTCTCACCTTCAGGTCTCTGTGCACGATGTCATGCTGGTGAATATGATTGACACTCTCCAGGATCTGATTGATGCACTGGCTGAAAAACAGAATAATAAATCAATCAGTGGCAGAGAAAGATCGTAAGGATAAATGAGATCAGGCTAAATATTGATTTTAACCATTTATTTGTACTGTACACAAAAGTCAGTTTCCTTATATTAACCCTCTTTATACTTAATTTTGCCATTTCTGAAAGGTGCTGTTTTCCACAAGTTATATGGAGTAATTTAATAGTTTGTGTGTGTGTTCTTCTGAGAACCTGACAGCCCCTTGTTTATGCTCTCTTCATATGTAAAAAAAAAATAAAAAAATTACCCCTCTCCTTTATGCCAGGGAAAAAAAGCCATATATTTTTGGGTGAACAACACCTCTGAAAATACACTATATTTAATTCTGCAGTATTCTGCAGTAGATACCAGATATAATACAGTGCATAATAAAACAGCCATTAAGTAAAAATGCCAAATGAGAAAATCATATTAAAGTATATTACCGAAAATCAGTTATACAGTCTTATATTATGCAGTAATTTTATAAAGTCTGTAATTCTAATTCTTTAATTAAAATAAAGGAATGATTAAAATGAATTGATTACTGTAAAGTTAATCAACAGCATCGGCTGGACAATTCAATTAAGCAATTAAATTAAACACCATGACTGGATAATTGACGCTACATTCTAAATGTACCACTGCTACTTTATCAGACAGACAGGGGTCAAGTCTAATGTGACTGAGGCACATAAGGTGAGCTGAGCAGGGGATTGTGGGATAGATGGGGTGGGCGTTACTCTCACCCTCAGACAGGTAGACACAGATGCACACGCATCAGCTCATCCCTCTTAAAGCTGTAATCCTATAACAGAATGTTATAAAGGCCTAACCAGGACAGATGAACCAGAATGAGTGTGTGTGTGTGTGTGTGTGTGTCTGTGAATGAGTGTTGCTGGGGTGTCATGCTACTTTATAGATAATGTGAAATTATGCATGACTGACTTTAGATCCTTATTGGATTTATTCTGAGGAAATGGCACAGATGACAGTTGGGACATGAATGCGTACATCAGTTGAATCCTGAATCAACAAACAGAACTAAAAAATATTGCTACAAGTGTGACTAAATCATAATAATTGCTGTTAATAATGTTCATTGTCTGGCTGACTGCGTCTTGTATTCATTTTTCTGAAAAATCCTGTCATACGCGCACAAACTGACAGTCACCACTTATAAGCTACTACTAAATATTCTGTAAAGTTGCTTTGTAATGATCTGTATTGTAAAAAGCACAATACAAAAACTTGAATTGAATTGGATCGGATTCTCGACAATTTAATTTATAAAATAACAATTTAATTTAGAATAATTTTTAAACAAATTATATATTATATTGCATTATATTAATTTGGCATTTGCTATGTATTTAAATTGCTATATAAAAATGAATGTTTTAAAACAGACAAAATATAAAGATATATTATTATATTATATTATATTATTATTATAATGAGAATTATATCAATTCCAGTGACAAGCAACTTGTCATTTTACAATGCCTTGTTAGGACATGCCACAAGGAACAAGTGAGTGAAAATGAAGTATATGAGATAAGAAAGTAGACTGACAAAGACTGTAGTGTATATTACAAAAAAACACAGAAGCTATTTGCCCAAATTTGGTTACATTTCAAGCCCAGCATTCCATTTCCAGGACAGCACAAATCCCACTGGACACAAAAGACCTGTCTCTCTCTCTCTCATAAATGTACATACACACACAAATAAGACAGCTGATCTCTTTATAAAACACCTCTCTTCCCACTCACTCTCTTTTTATCGGTCTTTATTGATGTGATATCAAAGCTCTAAACTGGCATCATGCAACTCTTGTAAACCAAATTTACCACAAACTCCCGTATGAGCGCATTAAAACACAGCTAACTGCTGAAGGGTGTTTGTGTTGGATGCCTGGGGCTTTAACTTAGAATCAGAGTCCCTGAGAGACTTACACACTCGCTGCTGGTTCCCAAAGATGCTGTGTGTGACTTCTGTGTAACCAGATTTTCCACATTGAGAAAGCGGTTTAGGAAGAATCTTCATGTTTGCTGTTTAGTGACTGTGCTGTTAGTGCTGCAGAAGTGATGCACTCGAGAGGAGGGGCCAACGGAGGCCAAATGGATGCGCTTTTGTGTGGCACCTGTTGATTGCCAACTCCACCATCATTAAAGGCTTTCAGTTTTTCTCACAAAAGGGATCGTCCTCTCCCTGTGCTTTTGAATCAGATGTAAGTGTGTGTGCATGTGTAAGTGTGACCTGCTCACTGCAGGCTGCAGCACAGTAACCACAGCAACAGTAAATTGGAGAGCCCACCTTGCATCAGCTTCACTGTAATACTCTCTGGCGACGATGTCCTCAAACAACTCCCCCCCAGTCACACTGCGGAAAGAGAGGGGGGGGGGGCAGTGAAACAAGGGATGAGAGAGTGGGGAGAGTGCTGGGGTTTGGGCTAATTTGGCCAGAAGCAAGAGGTAGAGCCGACATTTTACAATTACATAAACATGATTGCAAATATATGTGATGCTGCAGTAAAACAGTGTGGCCTGATTATACTATATATATATATATATATATATATACTGTGTATATAATCAGATGCAGGGTTGCAGTTTTAATCTAACTACAGCAACCATAGTTTGAAACTAAATTCAAGTGGCAATACAAGACAGTGGTGGCTCTTACAAAGTTACCAGATATTTACTGTAGTAACCTGTGGCATTTTAGCCAAAAACTGGCTTAATAAAGGAAATAAAGAAAATCATGTCAACGACTATATTAAGAAATAAATATAAATTACTAAAAAATTACAGCAATAATATTTGCAATAATTGTACAACAAATATGAATAATAATAATTAAAAATAATAAAACATACTTTAAATTAATTTATAATATTACAATTTGATTTAGATTTTACATTAAAGGTAAGAAATTAAATGTTAGATAATAAAAAAATATTTCACTAATATTATATATATATGTTTTAAGCAGCACAACTGTTTCTAAAACTGATAATAAAAAAGTTTAATGGACATCAAATCAGCATATAAGAATGAATTCTGAAGGATCATTTGACACCGAGGACAGAAGTAATAACTGCTAAAATGTTTCCTTTGCATTACAGGTATAAGTATAATTTTCTAATTTATTAAAACAGCAAACAGTTCTTTTAAACAGTAATGATATTGCACAATATGTTGTGAGGGTGGAGTGCAGTTTGCACTGAGGTGTGCATGAGACACACAACAGGAACATTAGTAGCTCAGCCTTTGTTCCACATAAATTGAGTTCCACAATGACGCCTGGAAAAATCAAAGTGCACTGGACTGGTTAAAACCAGGACACAATCAAAGAAACAACAATCTTGACAGCACTATATCGCATTTATAGGGCCACCCAGAAATGTCTACCCATCAGATTTGCTGGCAGATCCCATCAAATTGAAGGATATATTTTTTGACAACCGGGAATGTGCGTACAAGGTGTTTTTGTCAAACAAATTTCAGCATGCATTTATCTGCCTGCAGGAATGCGGCTTTTGACATGATTTACCAGAAACAAAATATCTTGAGTTTGATAACTTCCCCATCCTGATGCAAAAAGCCAGTCATTGATCTGAATACAGAAACTAGCTCCATTTCAAACAATGTTATTTTAATTTTATATACTATTATAGTATTTATTAATAATTTTAATTAGCTGTAATTTTCTTCAGCATTTTTATATTGAAATGTGTGTGTATATATATATAATATATATATATATATATATATATATATATATATATATATATATATATATATAGCTTTAATTCATTATTATTAATGTTTAATCATTTTAGTACTTCTATGATTCTGACATTTTCTTATTTCTTTATTTATTACGTGTATGTGTGTGTGTGTGTGTTTGTTTCGTCATACTCACAGGTCAAAGACCAGGTAATGGAAACCTTCTTCTGAGATACTGTCATGGAGCCGAACTGGGGTTGAAAGGACACAACAGGAGAATCAGCATTAAACATCAACATAGAGATAATGCATTATGAAAGTAAATGTTTTTAATGAGAGCGAAATCTTGAGCATTCTTTGCTCTATCACACAGCATTCACAACAACATCTGATGAGAACATGCGGCATACGGCCAATTACACACTATTATAGTGGCGCTTACAATTACGAAGAACGTTTATGGGCTTAACCATAATGAGCACATTGCCAAATGGAATAACAAAAAGAGGATCCATCAAAAAGAGAGAGAGAGAGGATGGATGACAAGCTCACTTATGTACACAAGCAGTGTGTCACGTAGACAGTGACACACACCGAGTGGATTGGGTTGAGGGTTGGATGAAGAAAAAGAGAGTGAAAGAAATAAGGAGAGAGAGAGTTGAGTAAACACTGCCCAGAATAGCATGAGCCTTATGAGAGCGCAGAGAGAAAGAGCAACATAGCAACTAGTTGAAGGAGGGAGAGAAAGAGACAGAGGGTAAATAACAAAGGGATTGAAGCAAATCTGATGCTGGAAAGTACACATATTAGATAAATTACATCTACATTATTAGATTAATGCAGCAAGTCAATAGTCCTCAGAATGACTGTTTGACAAGCAAGGCCCGAGCATGTTGACACTGGGACTGCAAACACGAGCTGCCATCACGCCAGTAATTACAGAAGCTCGGGTTTAATAAAGTCCTAAACATTCAGAGTGTACTCTGTAAAGTGAGGTATATTGATATTTAGCAAGAAACAATGAATGACCAGAATGGAAGCCATTTAATATTATTGGCCATATGACCTGGCTCAAGGTCATTTTAAGCGATTTTTCTGTTAAAATACTACACCGGTCCACTGCAGGTTTCTCAGAAAGTGGTAACACTGTAGTGCTTTCAAAACACTGCTCTGTTTGTCTGAGCATCACAACCAGCAACATGGGTTTGACCAATGGCATTAGTTTGAGGCGGGACTATCAGTTTTTTTCATCCAAAGGAAAAGAGGGATCGGTTTAAAATGATTGCCTTTACTTTTACAATATTAAACAAGTGTTCAGGAAACCTGTTTGAAAATAGTCATTATTTTTGTTTGTGTAGAAACGGCTAATTTCACCTCTAATTTTTTATCTCCAATTTATATAATAATAATAATAATAAATAATAATAATTATTATTATTATTATTATTATTATTATTATTATTATTATTATTATTATTATTATTATTATTATTATTATATTAATAGCATTGATAATAAACAATTATGGTATTTCTCAACATTATCATTACATATGTAACTTTCTTAATATACTTTGAGTTCAATAACAGTTACTATTGTTGTTAGTGTTCAATTACTGGTGCCTAACACACACACACACACACACACACACACACATATATATATATATATATATATATATATACACACACACACACACATACATATACATATATATATATATATATATATATATATATATATATATATATATATATATATATATATATATATATATATATATATATATATATATATATATATATATACATATATATATATATACATATACATACACACACACACACACACACACACACACATGAGTGAAAGAGAGACACATTAGTGTCAACTACGCCGGTAGCAATGAGCACTCAGTCCTCTCTCCTCTTTAACCTTTCAGACAGAGTCTCTCTCTCTCGCTCTCTCTCTCTTCCTTCGCTGGCTCTATTGTTCAGCACTTATGTGCAGCCCAAGCAGAAAACATGACAAGCTGTCCACTTGAGGAGAGACGACAGAAGAGAAAGTGAAGGAGAGAGACAGTGATACAAGTGATGGAGCAGGAGAAAGGGAAGGCATCGCCTGAAGGGGAACAGAGATGAGAATAAGAAAACACATCCGATGGAAAGATGGTGAGATAGTGGGAAAAAGAGAGGAAGGAGTGAGACACAGAGAATGGAGGAAGACTCTGGATAGAGTGTGAAGTTGAGGTCAAGGGTGGGATACGACTCAAAGTGGTGTGGAAGATGCCAGACAGCAGAATTACAGATGAGTAAACAACAGCAGAGGTTGAGAGTTATAGAATATTCAATCAACACAATAAAAAGTTCCAATACTACTCTTTTGAACTTTCTATTCATCAAAGAATCCTGAAAGCATTTGGTCCTGTTTTCCACAAAAGTATTATGCAGCACAACTATTTTTCAACAAGAAGAAGAAACTGGAGTAATATATATAAAAATACAAAAGTTGTTTTCAATTATACTTTCTGACAATAAATCAAATAAACGCAGTGTTGATGAACGTAGGAGATTCTTTCAAAAACATTAAAAGATCTTTAAGGTTTATTTTAAGATTATTGCCTATAAATTGATAGCATGAGACATACAATATCAATTTTCAAGAGTTCGAGTAAGTGTTGTTTAATATTTATCTTCAGCAAATCTGCACACAACTAATGCTGCCAAATATTGTCTGAAATAATTTAACACTATTTCAACACTTAAAAAAAAAAATACTGCAAAATAAACAATAAATGGTAATAAATTGTGAAATGTGCATTTTTTAATGTAATCAGCATGCAAAAGCAATAATCTCAAAATCTAAATTAGGGCTTACGTTCCAGAAACTCCCTGTCTCAAGTCTTCTATCCTAAATGAGAGTCTTACTGAAATCACCATGGTTACCAAACAGACCAGACTAGTGTTGGATGTTTCTGTAATACAGCCCCAGGGGTGTAAATATAACACGGTATTCTGAGTAATTATCACAGTAACATAACAGAATATACCACAATGGAGTCCTTTTTTGAAAATGTCAAAGAAAAATGGCTTATATTTTACTACCCATGATCCAAGTAAATATTCCAGTGAGACCCTTCCATTTAATCCTTCTCTCTTATCATTTGATACTTGATGAACACAAACCGAAAGATAAGATTACTAATAATTACTGAACATCTAATACACCCTGATCTCCTCCTTCATCTTTTTGTGGTTTTCCTGCACTCTCTCGCTGGAGATAATGACGGTATTCGGGCTGAACTGCTGCCCACCAGCATCTCCCACCTCAGCACAGTTATTTATAGAGCTCCACTCCTCTTCTATTCCTCTCCATCTCTCTCTGCTGCTCTCTCCATCCCTCTACCTTCACCTCTTTCTTTGTCGCCATCGCCCCCATCTCGATGGCTCGGCTCAGTTTTTTTGTTTTTTTTCTCAGTTGTTCTGCCCACTTAGATCTTCTCCTCATTCTATCGATCAATCTCTCCCACTTTCTGTCTCCACACCTCCTCCTGATTCCCTCTTAGCTTTCTTATTCATTCTTCTATTGCCGCCTACTAAATTCTACTCTCTATTAGCTCATTTTTCCCCTCACAGTCCTCATTTTGTTCTGTAAGACAAAGAGCTTTAAGCGAGGCTGTTCTGCAGGACATGGTATGTTTTGCTGCAAAAATACTTCAACCTAATTCAGTCCCAGTCATCACTGGCACCAGCTTACACACACACACACACACACATTCTCACAAAGCTGCAGATGCTCACTGCGACAAACTCACATGTACACTGCCATTTGAAAGTTTGGACTAAATTTAAAGTCTCCAACGCTGCATTTACTTCACTAAAAATGCAGTACAAACAGTAATATTGTGAAAGATTATTACAATTTCAAGTAGCTGTTTTCTATTTTTAGGAGTCATCGCATACTTTACTGTTGATCAGTTCAATTCATCGTTGACAAATAAAAGAATTCATTTCTTTCAACCTTACCCCAGACTTTTGAATCATACTGTATATGTTGCTAAATGATATAAGGAGTTTGTATGATGATATGAAAATGAATAAAGGTTTGTAAACAAACACTGTCTAAATATAAAAAAATAAAAATAGCCTCAAACTAGACAAAGGCTCATGATATTGAAGCTCAAAGATAAAATACAGCTTTTAAATTGTTCAAATTTTTTAGAACTCATAAATGATCCCATACTTTAAATATTGTCATTTATAGTTTTAAATGGCTTAATTGTTACACTTAAATAAAAAGAATCATAAAGAAGATGAAACTCACCAATATTGGGGTGTTTGAGTAGACGACAGATTCGGGCCTCACGTTCCAGTTTCTGATGATCTGTAGGGGAAAAGGAGAAAACAGGTTCGATATTTAAGGTGGCTGATGGCTTGTTCTCAGCTATAAAATAAAAAGGACACCTCAGCTGAGGTGCGAGCAGCTCTGTCCTCTCCTCCGAGAAGAGAGAACATGTTTCTATAGGTGTCATAAATGTGAACCACAATGCTGGGGAGTTAAGAGGGAATAAACAATTCAGAGAGATGATATACCTGTAAATAAAATAAAAGTTTGCTGGGCAATGATGACATTTTTTTTTTTAATCGCAATCAAATCAATCATTTTCTGCCATTAAATCACAATTAATTGCATTGTTATGCACAAAACTAATAATGTATTCAAAAGATGTGTATTGTGCACTTTTTTCATTTAAAAGTACTGCTATTTGAACAAAAGTTGAATAACATTTTGCTTTGCAAAGCTGTCATCATGTGGTATCCGAAACTTCCTATTTCCCCTATTTATGAAGTCGTGATTACGAGCTCGTTGCATTCTTTTCTGTTAAAAATAACAGTGGACAGTGGTTTGTGAACACTGATGCTTAGCCTAAATAATTTGATCGGGAGCATCCCCTCCTGTGACCCATGATTTGTCTGTGTGTATATTCAGAGTCAGTGAGCAACAGACTTCATAATAATAAATAAAAAACCTGCATAAATGCGAGATAAAATAATTAATGGTGTTAATCAATTAATGCATAATAATGCAACACTAAAATAAAGTAACACTAAAATAAAGTAAAAATGCAATCTACATGCAGAAGCGTAATCCTAATATCAATATAGGATTGTATCGGCAAATTCCTAAAAAGACTGCAGAAATATATCCCAAGTTATTCACGGTTTGGTGACTATGGTCGCGTCATGGTAAGATCCTGTAAATCATGTGTGGGGGGTGAGGTTCAAGCTAATCTAGGGCTTATTACTGAAACATGTAATACGGTTTGTGTGAGCTTGAAGGATGAATGTTTGTGTAAAAAAAAAAAAAAATAGCCCAGAGGCCTCATTTCTTCACACTTGCAACACACACACACCACAAGCGCAGGAGTCTAAATAGCAGCTCAGTGTCTTGACTGGGGTTTATTCATCTTCTCAACTTGTAAATATTACCCACTATGCACTGCTGGAGGCCAGTGAAACTGGATGTGATTCATATTTTAGAATAAAATAATAGGCTTTAATGTAAATCAAACAATTTTTTGACAGATTATACTCAGGACAGGCAATGCCAGCTTTACTAGATCCTTGCAGATCAAATATTAAACCTGCTTTAAACATAACTGCATTAAAATAATATTCATTTTTAATCAGTAATTGTATCAGGGGTTTCCAGCTTTGCAAGATCTAAAACATCCTTAAAACTTGATCAAATTACTTTTACATTTACAAATTACCTATTGGCAAACAGCTTTTGCTTGTTTCTTGAATAAAATGTATCAAACTTTTAATAAATACAAGTACCAAAAATGCAGTTGATTCAAGACATTTTGCCTTTGTTTTAATGTAGAAATGTGCTAAAGCTGCTTTCAAACAATATGTATTGTGAAAAGTGTTACACAAAATTTGAATTTATTATTAGTGTACACTAATCTGCTTTAAACTGATCTTGACAACAAGATAAACATACCTTTACCAAGTTGGAAAATGTAATCAGTTAAATATCAAGTATATATCAGGGCTGTCTCAAAGGTCTCAGACAAGTCATTTCCTTAAGTTAACTTGCATCGGCTGAAACTATTGTGTCATCTTGGTTTGCATCACCGACCTCGTAAATGAAACATCATCACATCCAAACCTGCCACTTCTGAACTTTGTCCCTAGAATCTGTGTCATTACTTGAGCAATCAGAAGTGGACTGACAACTGCCAATATGAAGAGAAGAGTGAGACGAATATTACCACATCTCTACTTGCATGTTGTGCAATCGGCATGGACCGTGTAATACTGACAGCTTTCATCCGCCCAGATCTCCACAAACACATCAGCTTGAGTCAGCCTACAAATATTAATACGGTCTAATCTGACGTGCTTAAGCAAGAGTCTAGCTAACCTACTAAATGCCTCTGGTCCAAAAGCTAGTGGGTTGCCTACGTAGGTATCATTTTAAGGTGTGCTCTTGACATCAAGACTGCTCCAAAATGTCGGCAGTATAAAACCACCTTTCTGTCAAACTCTAAAAGCTAATCACATGTATCATTCACAGAATATCATGCA
>NC_039254.1:6506811-6513603 GCF_003368295.1 Carassius auratus | reverse complement strand
CAGGTATTACAAGGAGATGGTGACTTATGAGAACATAACCCATGTCCCCATTTTTCAAAATGCTTATAAATCATACAGAATGAGTTTTTTTTTTTTTTTTTTTGAGAAAGTAAAAATGCACAAAGCTTCCTGTGAGGGTTAGGGTTAGGTGTAGGGTTGGTGTAGGGCCATAGAATATACAGTTTGTACAGTATAACCATTACGCCAATGGGATGTCCCCACTTTTCTCAAAAATAAACGTGCATGTGTATATATTTTTAGGGCCTTTCTCTTACGAAAAATAACGCTGGTTTATTATAGTAAAAGTATAGCATGTTTTTTGGTGTATCGATTAACATTTGTATAACCACAGTTGTACTACAATTACCATGGTTAAACTATGGTTAATATAGAAAAAACATGGTATGTGGTTACCATATAACCATGTTTTTTTGTTTTATTTGAATTAAAACCATGATTAAGTTCTGTAAGGGATCCATCACGATTTTTCCTAGAAATGTGTCTGTTTCAGTTCAGATTCATCAAGTTCAAATATTTACGTTTTGGTTTAACCAGAGCAACAACAACTGTTTGACATCATTTCCAAAACAGCAGAATAAACACTGTTGTCATGTCTCTGTCCTCATACTGATCTAGTAATTGCTAGACGTACTTTAGGAAAAGGGAATGTCTTTCTTTTTTCTTTTTTTTTACATGACCATTTGGTCCCATGGTCAAATAGTTGTGTTTCTGGTCACTCAAGAATGACAAGCATGTGATGTTCTACAGCTCCATCTCCTTGTAAGGAGCACAGCCCCATCTAAAGACAGGCAACCAGGAAGAGCCATCATCATCATCATTATCGAGCTTCATGCTAATTTAATCCGGCCACCCTCCAGTCTTATTTTAGAACACGACACAACCCCCTTCCTCATCCAATAGTGAGATTAGATGTTGCTAACTGAATTTCTCTCCTTTCTTCAAGTTTTTTTCTTATTATAGCCATAATGTAAAAATTACAGTAATGCCGCATATCAAAAATATCAACCACCCTAATGTATCAAACTCAAGTTATGAAATAAATATGGAGCACATATGATTGGTGACTAGGCAGATGTTTAAAATGTGTTCATACGTAGTTCAATTCCTAGAATGCACTTCGCATTACTGTAAAAATGCATGAGCGTTATTAGATTATGTATGAGTGATTGCCAAGGACACAACATTTATCAACATGTTTTTGAAGGCCTTGTTGCCAAGGGGAAAAAATTAAATGCATCAGAAGAACATCACTTATGGGCAAAAGCTCATCTTGTGCATTTATTAACACACTGCCAGAAACATTAAGGTACTTATTCAGTCCTTGGAAACAGAGGATTAAGAAAACCACTGTTGTACTCATAAATAGGGTTATGCAACATTTTATGTCTGAATGCACTCTTCCTACCGAGGTAGCATTACACAGCATTAAGTGTGGTCTGATTTAAAATAGCCCTGTCAGAATAGTGCTTTGTACCTCACATCACACACATTAGTCTACACTGATGTATGGATTGATGTGGGATGAATGACAGAAATTTCAACCACCAACCTGTTGGGCTCCATCTCCTCCTCGTCTGTGGTAAGTATGTGAGATCTCTAGACTTATCTCTGACTGTGTCACATAGTGTTCATGCCAACTGGGCTTTTCCTGAGGTTAGTAATGGCTGTGATTACAGTAGATTGCTGAGCTGTCATGTCAGCACATCTAATTAATGCTAATTTACTAAAAGAAATTAATGAAAAATTCAGTAGCCTTCAGTGTTTCCCTTTGAAACAAGAAATGAATGCTAATTTGTAACTGCAAACTGTAAATTTTGAGGACAAACAGAATTATGCACATGGAAATATAGATATACACACACACACACACATACATACAGACATACAAACATTGTTCTGTGAAACAGAGAAGTTATTTAGAAAAACTGAAAATCATACTCCAAAGACTTTTGAGGGTATGTAATTTTTAAAACTATGTCTTTAATTACCATAAGTGGCAGAAAATCTAAATATATTCTTTTAGAAATCCTCTGCAGTGCTGAGTGCTTGATGAATGTTACAATTTAAAGGGATAGTTCACCCCTAAAATTAAAATTCTGTCATCATTTTCCAAAACTTTATGACTTTTATTCTATTCTGAAACATATTTAGAAGATTAAGAAGAACAACCACTTTCATTATGTGCATGGACAAAATAAAGGGTTCTTTTTTTTTGTCCAAGTCATACACAGAGTAAACGAATATAGATGGAAATACATTTAAAAAATACTTAATGTCCAGTGCTTTTAGGGAAATGTTGGGCAAATGATAAAAATAAAAGGGATAGAGTTCACCCCCAAAATTAAAACATATACTCACCCTCATGTCAATTCAAAGCTGTATGACATTTTTCAATTGTATTCTAACTAAATATAGGTTTGCTAAGACTTTTCTGGCTATGCAAATTTTAGGTAAATTGTCTTTAATTACTTTCATACGGTATCTTTAGTTTTTCTAATAAAGTAAATTAATAAAGATAGTAAAACACACTTCAATCTTTCTCTTTGAAGCAATAATTGGCACCTAGTCTGTGCTGTGTGTAAAGCGGTGGTCAGACTCCTGACAGCTGGGATCACAGAGCCAACAATGTAGGTGGATCACGTCAAACAAGAGGGGTCATGAAGGGTCCAGGAATTTCATGAACAATAGGAAGAGTTTATTCTGTCTGCGAGAGCCTGGCATGCTTTTGGTCGAAATATAGAATGAGGATGTGTTTATTACAACAGATTGGTTGCACAGGTAGCAGCCAGTTATTTTCAAACCACTTTTGATTAGCTTTGGATCGTATGACTTGATTTTATTTTTCTCAAAAAAAAAAAAAAAAAAAATCCATAATTTTGGTGACCTTCAAACCACTCTCTCATTGTGACTCCGATTATATTTTGTGATTAAAAACCAGACAAAATCTAAATAAAGCACCTCTTACAAAAGAATCCAATCTTTGGGACAGATCTGAAAAAGATGTACGGCAGCTATCAGCTCAGGCTCATGCACTAGAGTTGTTCTTTTCTTTTACATGGCTCACTGCTCGCAGACTAAATGTTTAAAGTGAAACAGATTCATCAGCAATGAGGGACTGGTATTCCTCCTGCCCAAGTGATGCAACAGGACCTGACTTATAAAACAATGTTGACTACACATCCAAATAAACCTGTGAATTTAATTTGGAGGTGCAAACATGTCATATTGTGTCACTTTATATGGCACCATATCACTGCATATCATCTGCACAGTATTAGAATATAATTTAATATGATATTACATGATATTAGTAATGCAGTTTAGCATTATTTAGTATATATATATATATATATATATATATATATATATATATATATATATATAATATATAATATATATATATATATATATATATATATATATGACCCTAGACCGCAAAACCAGTCATAATTGAATTCAATAATTGAATAATTTCGATTCATAATTGAAATTCTGGATTCTGAGGGTGCAAAAAAAAATAAAGCAATAATAATAATATATAATAATAATCAATAATATTTGAAATTCTGGAATCTGAGGGTGCAAAAAAATAAAGTAATAATAATAATAATAATAATAAAAATAATTTGGAGAAAATCACCTTTAAAGTTGTCCAAATAAAGTTCCTAGCAATGCATATTACTAACCAGAAGTCAAACATTTAAAATGATTAAAAATGTCATAAAATAAAATAGTATTGATAACAATTATAAATGGTTAAGGTTTTAAAAAAGTTTTTTTTTAATTCTTTAATTATAATGTAACTTGCCAAAATAATAAATAAATAATATTTTGAAAAAAAAATTATTTTGGTTTATGAGGATAAACACTTAACTCTTAACTGATGCAAATGCTTTCCTGTTCATTATTCAAATCATCCAGATTTTGTCAGTAAGTGAAAAAAGATTCAGAGAAATAATAAATTGTCCAGCAAGTCCATTTTATTCCAACCAAAATTACTTGAATGAACATCAATGTCATAATTACAATTTCTGAACTCATCTCAGGAACCACTGAACTTGCAGGAACACCAGACTTCATTTCCAAGAACTTTGCATATGCATTTAAAAAAATGAGATTTCTTAAAGATTCTAATGCATGACCATTCTTTTTGCTTTACCATGCTGCTTTACTCGAGGGCAATACAAGTAGTATCTTTGCATGGGTTATTACTGTCAGTTTGCTGACAAGTTTTTTATTTATGAGGAGGAGAAGCCATTCCCAAAATGCCCTTACAGTAAATGAGCAGCATTTTGGAAAACCCTGCCATTACACTGACCTGCATTTAACACTGAACCCCAGATGACCTCATATATATATAGATCACATTAGCATGTGTTAGTTTCTATATGATTGTATGGGGTGTATACTGGGTTGTTTTTCTAGGGCTGCCCAGTTGTGAATGCATGTCTGTTTATAATTATAGGTGTGTATGTGTCAGTCAGTGTGAGAATGTATCACTTCTTTCTCACATGCGTTGGCAGAGTCTGAGCTGAGCTCCATTTGACATCCGCAGAATTCTGGGCATCTCTCAGCACACACTGTCATTTTGGAGGCCCACACACTCTCTCTTCAACCCTCTGTCTTGGTCTCTATCTGTTGTTGATATCGAACCGGATTACCCACAATGCATTTGATATTTTTATAAACGGTGACAACAGTCGCTTAGGCCGGAACAGGTGCCAGTCAGTACTAAAAACCCGAGCTTGGATAATGTCAAGGACATGCAGGTTTCTTGATCTATGCTTGAAACCATTCTGGAAGGATTTTGAGCAATGGACTTGCCCTTGCAATGCTGGCTATCTCGAGCTAACTCAAAGCTGACGGACTGATCCTCAATGACAGTAAACAACACGTAGGTCAGACTTCTGGCAGATTGCCTTTCTGCCACTACATTAGAAGTTAATAAATCTCTCCCAACCAATGGATACGTCTGGCAAACCAAATATAATCCACTATCAGTTTATGTAGTTATGTCATTTGATTTCTGCAGAGACTCTAACTGTCTGAAGTCTGGCTGTAAACATGTAATCCTGGCTTTAAATGTGTTTAAAGGAATGTAAATTGTGTGTTGCCCCTGTTGCTGAGTGTGAGAGGTCAGTTGCTGCTTTAAAAATAACACAGTTGCACTGATTTCAAAAATGCTTTTCTAAAGAGGAATAACCATAGCTATGACTGATATATAATAAACATCAATGGATTACTAAAATTTGCATACAAATTACCATAATTGTCTTAATATCTTTAATCAGCAGAAAAGACCCATGCACATGAAATGCATGAAATGTAAAAAAAAAAAACGATTATGCATGTTTTTTCAGATTTTTTCAATAGCTGTGTAATATGTACAATCCTTTCTTTCTTTCTTTCTTTCTTTCTTAAAATACATTTTTAAAATAACATTTTAAAATAAATATTTAAAAATATTTTTTATTGAATTTAATTAAATTACATTAACTGTTTGTCCTATGTAGAGTTGTATAGCATATATTACAAAAACATAATTTTAAAACCTAAATAAATAAATTAAATTAATAGCAATGAAAATAACAAAAAATTAAATAAAAGCTGTGGAATTATTTTTTATAATTAATATTATTATTATCATATTGTCATATAGCTCAATTTTAATACATGCAGTGAATGAGCAATATCAATAAAAATCTGTATCAGAAATATCTTCAAAATCAGTCCAACCAGTCACAGATGATTCTTTAACATTTGAAAAAAAAGCCATTCAAGCTAAAAAAAAATAATAAAATAAAATAAATCAATAAATAAAAACATAATACTGTTAATTTGTACAAACTGCCAACATTAATGAGTATATGGCAGCCAATGTCAATATGCTGTGTGAAAAGTGATAATGTTAAATCTGGTTCAGTGGGGTAACAAGAGCAAGGACAAGATATGGGAAGGATGAGGGTGGAGAGAAAACAACAGCTGTAGAGAGGATGGGATTGTTTTGGAACGTAAGTTCAATGTGCCTGAAGTTTGGCAAACATCTCCGATCACACCTTTTGTGTGGCCATATCAGCGGTTTCCTGGATATATCATCCAGCTCAGACACTGCCGGTCTGCACCAGATATACTTTATATGACAGCTGCCAACATGGGTGGCGCTCGGGGTCCTGATTGAAATAAACAAATAAATATCTGTGAAATTTCTTTCATTGTCTGCATAACAGAAACTATTCAAAGTGCTCCCGTGTCAGATGAGCATTTACTAAAATGTCAACGATTTGCATTTCAATGAGATTGCGCTTGCTTGCGCCATAGCAACAAAGTTTCCATGGAGAAACTTGAATGATAAACTTGACACGTACTGTATGTATTCATGTTCAAACTGAATCACTTTTGCACATCTTTTTCACTGTGGAAAATACATTGATAGTATCGGAGCACCAACAACTGTTCTGCCAGTTAATTTGGAGTTCCGTAGAGACTGACTTAATCACCTGAGAGAGGCAGAGAAAGCAAGAAAGGTGATACTGGTTAAAGAGACACAGAGGGAGATAAATCTACTGATGTTCAGTTACAGAAAGACACAAAGAGAAAGCCACTAGAGGCAGATACAAAGATCTAGAATACAGAATAACAGAACATGATAAAATGGTAAATGATAAAAAGGTTTGTGGGTGCTGTATGAAGAGGTGGCAGAGGCACGTGGATAATAAATACATGAATAAAAGAATAGGTCATCTTTAAATATCTGATAAGCCCTGAGTAAAG
>NC_039254.1:6474311-6501811 GCF_003368295.1 Carassius auratus | reverse complement strand
CATGCGATGTTGTCATCAAACTGCACTTTCCACATGTACAGCTTAAAAAAAAAAAAAAAAAAAAAAAAGACGACATAAAGTGGAACTTAGTCATTTTCCAAAACCGCTAAGCAAATATATACAGTTTCAGTACATACCACATAGCATACCGCCTTTACTGATGCTGCTCTTGTTAAATTTCAGCCTCTGGATCTGTGTCACAGCTTCCAAACGCTCTCAATGCAAAAGCCTACTGGCGCTCGTGATTCTTTAGCTCCGCCCACACGTCACGCCTCTAGGCGCTCGTGTTTTTCCGGGAAAAATCGATACAGACTATCTTTCTCTTATAAATATAATACAAATAAAGACTTTTTGGAGTTATGAAGGATGCAGTACTACTCTATAGGTACTCAAGATTAACAGGATATTGAGTGAAAACGAGCATTTCACCCCCCCTTTAAATATAGATATATAGTTGCATGCATATAATATTTGATCATTTACAGCTATGCAATATGTGTTATTCCTATAGTAGGATATATGAGAATATGGAGCTCATACTTGAGAAGGAAAAATATATATGCAATATGCAATAGTCCAATAAGTGTTCATCTAAACATTAGATGATTAGAATCGATTAAATTGAGCCTTACTTTACGATTGGCAGCTGATCTTGTAGAAGAACCTATAGCCTCTATATTCAGTTCAAGTTTCACCTCCAATGTAAAACCAAAAATGTGGAAATCACCAATGGTTACCACATTATTAAAGGGGGGAGATCGTGCAGATCCAAATAGCTACCGCCCTATTTCTAGATTTTGGGCCTTAGCAAAAGTCTTTGAACTAATGATAATCGATCAATTATAACAAATTTGTCAGTTAATAATATTCTTCATGATTATCAGTCAGGGTTCAGAATGGGACATAGCACCCGCAGCTATGTTAGTTTCAAATGATATTATAATAAAAAGTCCTCTATTTATTGATCTGTCTAAAGCTTTTGATTTAGTACATCACATATTAATATTACAGAGATTAAGGTCTTTAGGTCTCAGTGAAGCTGCTTTTAAATGGTTCTATCTTTTATAACACAGTCAATGTGTGTCGGTTAAAAACTATAATTCACCTTTTCTTCATGTAAATACTGGGGTTCCTCAAGGATCTGTTTTAGCCCCTTTGTTATTTTCTATATATATTAATGATTTAGGTCATGGGATGGACTCAGTCAGCCAAAATACATGCAATACATTGTATGCAGATAATTTACAACTTAAAACAAGCTTTACAACAACTACAGAATGCTTTTCAAGGATTGCATCGCTCGTTGTTACAGATAAGACTGGTTTAAACTCAAACAAGACAAAGTATATTATTTTTAATCATGGTCACACTAAGGTAACAGATCTGTCAATTACAACCTTTAAAGGTTCAACTATAAAAAGAGTTAGTTCCTATAAATATCTAGCTATTTGGATGAAAGAAAGATGAAAGAAAGATTAGTTGTTATATACATATTGATAAATTATTGAAAAAGCTTAGGCATAAACTAGGCTTCTTTTATCATCTAAAAACTGCTTTCCTTATAAGGCCCATAAGAAATTAGTGGAGAGTACATTTTTATCTATAATTGACTGATCATTTATATGAGTCACGGACACATAATTTTATTTTGTATGAATCTTTAGTTTGGTTATCTTTACGTCAAAGGATAAAGCTATTTTTATTTTATTGAAAATTGTGATTGTGTAAATCGTGGTACTGTTTCTGTGATTTTCTTTATGTGAAACTTTAAGTGCTGCTGTCTTGACCAGGTATCACTGGAAAATAGTAATATCTCAGTGTGAATTCCTGATTAAATAAAGTAAATAAATAAAAAAAATAAATATTAATTTAATATCTGAGTCACTGAGGGCTCTCACTAACCCCAGCAGTCACTTTTTCCATCAATCAAACAGCAATCCTTTGTGTTCACATCTTCTAGTCTTTCTGAAACTTTTGCTTTTTATCCATTTTAAATACTTGATCTCCTTGGAAATGAGAATAGGCTTTCTAACAGGTCAGTTGTACCACACATCAATCGTATTCAAGGCCTATTTGCTGAGCAAAGTTATTCTAAAACAGGTCTGTGAAAACATGTGCCCTTGAATTTTCAGTATGTATCCTAATTATATCTTTACTGGTACAACAGCAAGGTTACTGTACAAACAGTGATAAATACCAGATGCTAACCTCCTTCATTGTCCCATCACGTGCAGATTTCAGCTTGACCAGTGGATGACCAGAACTGATGGTTACTTGTTGGCTGATAGAGCGTCTTTAGCAAGAATCAGATTTCAGCAACTTGGGGAGTTTTTCAAAGCCAAATGGCCCCAGGACAAAGGATTGATACTCCCAAAGGAACCTAAGGACCTGTTTCAGACTGTCATTCAACCCTGTCTTCCAGATTGATCTTTTTTTCAGGGTGATTCTAGCCGTAATTATGAAACAATGCTCTCTTTGGACACTTGGTTTGGAGAACTTCAGTGGACAGCAACTTTTTATTGTGAAAGACAAAGACACCCCTCTTCACTATACCCAAATAGGTCCTCTGAGGTTTCTGGACATTGAAAAGAGCATATCCACAGTAATCAAGAACATAAGACGACAGATGTCTTCTGGTTAAGAGCAGGGAGTTTTTGCAGAACACTAATACCATGTGGGAAAACAAGAGGACAATTAGGAAATGTCAGTTTGCTTTCTTACTTTCACTTTCAGATATAATTCAGTGTTAACCCTTGAAAGTTTATTTTGTGGGTTTTGCGTTAAGTGAATCATTTAATAAATTTGATTATGAATTTCAATTAATGAAAATACAAGTAGTTCCAATACAAAGAAATAAATAATCTGTATGCATTCTCCACATAATAACAGTCCCATTGTTGTTAGATTGATTGATTGATCGACAGATTGATTGATTGATTGATTGATTGAATGAATGAATGAATGAAAAGCAAAAAAACAATTGAATGACAAATGAAAATTTAATCAATCAGTCAATCACTTTTATGCAGGTGTTCCTCACACAATAACAGTCCTATGGCTATAGGAACAAACAAACAAACACACACACACACACACACACACACACACACACACACACAAATAAATAAATCATATTTTTTAAAAATTGATAATTAAATTTTTTTTTATCTCAAAATATGTTGTATTATGAATAAAAACTTTTTAATGTTTGAAAATAAATAAAGCACTGGAATCATAAACTAGCACACTCAAGGCCAGTTTGATTTATGAATGATTATTTAATCAGATTTTTTATTTTATTTTATCAACTTTATCAAAAGCTATACTGGAATAAAGAACAGAAATCATACGGGACACTATTAAGGTGCTTTTTTTATTTTCTATGTATTTATTTAATCATACGCTCACCCACTCATTTGTTAATTCATTAATTTATGGTGATTTTGCAGCTTACCATCTGTAGACACAATAAACAATGTAAAGAACTATATAAAGATTCTCCAAAATATTATTTAAAATCATTAATAAAAAATATTCAAAAGGGGTTTGTCTCACAGAATAAAGAATTTGGTTTAGAACATAATTTTCATTATAATGTGAAACAGTGTCAAATCTCTGAAGATTTGAATCCCTTATAATAATTTTACATGGAATATGAGAGATAACAGTAGGTCACTGAATATTTTCACCACTATGGAAAAAGGGTATTACTAAGACAACTAAAGGAAAACCAGACGTTCCCCCTGAATGACCTCTACATGATAAAAACAGCTCTTCTAAAGGGATGAAAGTTTTATTTTTAATGGCCCGTCTGATGCTGTTTCAGATTTCACCCCAGCTGTCTCCTCTTTCCCGCTCAGCTGGTTAAAATACTTCCCTATCTGGCCAGCATGGAAACTCGGAACCGCACTGAAAACGGGACACACCGCATTTAAAAACAGCAAGCGGCTCTCAAACAGTTGTTGTCCCTTTCAAACCCACACACGATCCAATATTGTCCCTCTCTCTCCTAACAGCTGTCCAACATTGCAGTGAGCAGATGTCTGAACTGACACACACTTAGCTAAGGTCAACATGGTGTTTTCCTCTTACACACACAGAGACACTATAATGGGAAATCCCATGGTGGGACAGACACCATTGACCCTCGTGAAAGCAAAGACACATGTCCGCATGTCCATAGACTTCCTACTCTTCTTTCATTTGGCCTTACGGTTTAGATGATTAACAGATGCCAGTAGATTGCAGATGAAATTCGCTGATGTTTTCAAATACTATTCTTAGTGCAAATTCATTGTAAAAACAGGCTTACTAATCTAGACTTTTGCAGATTCAGATCAAATAATAACCACAAAACTGTGTATTTGTCCCTGAAACCAATCTCTCATGCTGGATTGACCTGATTCAGTAAAGAGCAACTATTAATGGTTCCAATAAGACCACTGATACAGCATATTAACGGATGTATCACATCAATATCACAGCCAGTACAATATTAGCTTTAAAGACTTCTGAAGAAATTGCATATGGTAAGGTCTGTCTCACCTCTCATTGGTCACAGGGGGCCTTGAATATTTTTATTACAATGAACAGCTGTGATCTAAATATAAAGAACCACATCCTACCTTCAGGAAACAGAGAGAGAGGAAGTGTGTTTGTGTACACGTTTCTCGATTCCCTCCAATGTGCAATCGTAGTGCAAAAACCTTTACCTTGCACAGTATCACAAAGCACATTTCTGTTTTTTTTTAGTTTGTTTTTAAGTAGGGCTGTTGTTTTAATTAGTTTGTTTATTATAATTAAATGCATAAAAATAATATGTAAATAATTATTAATAACAAAATTACATCAGACTTCGAATGCACAAATGAACAAATGAACAAATTAATAAATACCCCACCTCACCATTCTTTTTACTGAAAATAAAAAAAATATGCACAGACTCATACATAAAACCAAAGACAGCATGATTCTTATATTTGCAATCATATTTAATTTCTATTATATTTCATATAAATAATTAATTAGCATATAAATAACATTTATTTGATTAAATGCAGTTTGCAAAAAAAATAACCACAGTACAGTATAATCAGTATAAATATTGATATGACAGCTGTCAGAAGAACAAACAGCCGCTTACAGCTGACAATGAAAGACTCTCAAAACAGCTGCCAGATTCCTCACAGTGCATCAGCATGGAAAATATTCACAGGGGTTCTTACAAAGATTTTTTATAAACTCAGTTTGGATTATTTATGTCTATTATTTATTTATACATCTTGCAGTATTAGGTAACTCTAAGCAACTTTAGTGTCTCGGAGACGGCCAGATGAAAATGCTCTCTACTTGTGAATCAGTTTGCACATTTTGAGCTTGTTGACTCTGATTTGTTTTTGGATTGCTGTGTTTTAGACAGAATTTGTGTGGCTGAAGTCAGTAACACAACAAAAATTACTTCAAAGGACTTTTCATGAGTATTTTTAAGAGATAAAAAGAGATTTTTTTTTTTTTTAATTATTTTTTAATTCCTTTTTTATCTCTTAAAAATACTCATGAAAAGTCCTTTATATATATATATTTTTTTTTTTTTCTTCATTTAATTTCCAGATACTAAAGTAGATACTAAAATATGCCTTTTAACACATTAACTCAGCCCAAGGTCTTCATGAAAACCTTATATTGTGTACAAAACCCATACCACACTAAAGAGTACAGCTGCAACTAATTAAAACACCATACCACAAGAATCAATCAATTCTCTAATTGGCTTCTCTCTTTACTGAGGAGTCAAAAATGCACTTCTGTGCATCTCTATATGTACAACCTGCTGAAAGCATTCAATTCAATTAAGTTCAATTTGAGTTTTCAGTTCAAGTAGTTGTACTGATGATCTATATAATCATATTTAACAACCCTTTATTTATATTTAACTCGATTTTTTAAATGAAGACTGAGGACCAGGTGTCTTACGGTACCTTATGGTAAAAGCTGATTTTTGGTAGCACTAGTTATATTTGTGCACAGTGTCAACTTGGCGGTTAGTGAACAGACTGCGGCGTGCAACCACAAAAACCACCACCAACAACAAAGAAATGTAAGTCGGATCTCTTTGTTCAGACCTTCAAAAAGATTTCCGATGGCTTTGTTGTTACTGTAGACAAAGAGGAGGTGAGAAGTGTTGACAATGACAGCAGCAGACAGGCTGCAAACACTGAAGAGGATGCTTGATAAACTAGTGACGGGACCATGTGTGTGTGTATGTCCGGCCTGGGCACGGCTGGATGATACACAGGTAAACAGGTTCTCAGTCGGGTCCTTGGTGTTTTAGTGACTCTCACAGCAGCAGCTGGTTCCGTGTATTGTTCAGGACAGAGGGAGAAAGCGTCACTGCCGGCCGTGTGACATCTCTCCTGGGTTGTCCCCCACATGACCTGGAGAGACATCTTCTTCCCCTCTCACACACTATTTATCTCAATACATCAGATCCACCGCCACTGCTTCCAATCACATGCCATTTATGCTGCCATGGCAACTCGATATAAATACAAAACAAGGAAGGATTGATGAGGTCATATACCTTTCCGTACTGTAAGCAACATTTACAGTTATTAAAGTTAAAGTTACCATTATAGGTCTCAGTGTAGTGTATTAGAAGAATAGCTCCCCCCCAAAAAATAACATTTTAATATGTTAACATAGCATTTAATTGCCCTAATTTGAATCAAAATCTGTGTAACTTTGCTATGTTTAGTTATAGTTAAATTAAAATTTAATAAAATTTAAGTTAGTTCTAATCCATATTAATATATTATATACACATTTTTTTTTTACTCAGACTCCCTCACACACACACACAAGTACTATTTATAATATAAATGTATTTTATATATATATATATATATATATATATATATATATATATATATATATATATATATATATATATATATATATATATATATATGGTTTCTTGGGCACCAAATCAGCATAATAGAAACATTTCTGAACAATTATGTGACAATGAAGCCTGGAGTAATGGTTGCAGAAAATGTTGCTTTGCATCACAGAAATAAATTGCATTTTAAATTGTAATAAATAAATAAATAAACTATATATTTTTTTATCTAGCAAGACCAGCACCAGACCAGAACTAACTGATGTAAACCAGTTTGGGTGGGCATGGAAATGCCGATCTAAGCTGGTCTTTTCAACAGGGTGAGTATCTCTGGTATATTATTTAAGCATATGCTGTTGGGACAGGGTTATGGAAAGATGTCAATACACATGGGGAAATACGCAACACGCACATAAATAAGCACACTCAGTACGTTCTTTACGTGACACACCTTTAAACAAAGTACCAACTGCTAATTTCTCACTTGTTAACTCTCACTTTCTTCCACGAGATGCATCTTTACAGCTGTCCAGACCTCTTTAGATTCTTTTCTCAGGTACAGATCATGTATCACCACATATAGTGAAAATAGTCCAGAACCACTTGGCCCATAGATAAAGAGCTCTGTATGTGCATGCCGGGGGTCCCATTACTTCCCTCAGAGGCTCGACCCCATCATTAAACACACAGGACCATTAAATGAACAATGAAATATTCGAAACCCTCTTGCCCTGCAGTTTCAGCAAAGGTCAACGGCTGTCTATCAAGACTGACTTAATGGGAATTGTGTTTACGGGCGTATCAGATGTATCCCTTCACCCCAAATCTGTCAGTGGAAGACTGAATGAGAAGTTTAGAGCTTTCAAGAGGCTGTAAATCAAACATGTTGCTATCCGTGTTACTCAGGGTAACGGATTATGAACTCCTAACTGTATTAGTGCTGGGAGGTACTGTGATTTGGGAATATTATTTTCAATGGTTTGCACCAGGATATATTTACAGTGTAAACCAAAACAAGCCAACACACACACAGGGACCACACACTTTACACTTCCAGTTCAATTGCACTAGTTAAAGGTGAAGTGTGTCATTTCTACTCATGGATATGAATAAATAATAATTGTGTTCAAGCAGGTTTCCTAAATACTATCTCTGTTTGCCCAAAAAGATACAGTAGCACCAGCAACTTTTTTTCTTCATTCACTCTTGATAAGAACACAATTGTCTTATGATTTAAATAAAAAACAAACAATCTTATAATACATTTTTGAAAGTGCATGAAATATTGAAAAACCAATGCCGCTGTAGAAATTGTAATATAGGGTTTACGGAGATGAGTGAGTGAGCAATCACTGATCAATTGCAACTGGTCATGTGATTTCAATGTCAACATCCATTTAATTGAAATAAGGCTATTAGGTTATATTAGATATCCTATGCTAACAATGAAAATCTTTTGAGCACTTACACTCAACAACATTCACAAGTAAGATCAGATTGTAATCTCAGTGTAGTCTCATCAAAGCTACATTTTTATTAAATAAAAAATATATTAAAATTGGCAATAATGTAAAATGTTTTAATATTATTATTATTAAAATATACATTTTAAAATGTATTTATTCCTGTGACATTAGAGCTGAAATTTCAGCATCATTACTCCACTCTCCAGTGTCACGTGATCCTTCCGTAATCTTTCTAATATGCTGATTTGGAACAGACAGTTCAGTGTTTCAATGTTTCAAAATAGTTTAGATAACTAATAAATATTTTATTACAGTCTTACCGACAGAAACTTTCTAATGAGAGTGTAAAGGCTTAATAATACATATCTGGCATTTCAAGTAATAATTTCTCAAAATAATATGTTAATACATCATGAACAAATTAATGAATAATAACATATGTACTCAAATTCATATTAACTTATTAAATTAATGAATAAAAGCTGTAAAATTGTTTACTGTTACAAGTTCATGATGTTAATGAACGTTTTTGTAAAGTTTCCAGTGAGGTAAATTGCTTCATAAGTTATGTGAAGTTTTTATTTTATTTATTTTACTGTGTCCTTGTTACACATTTTACACACCGTAGTAATAACAGTAAATTATGCATAATTACAAGAACCTAAGCATAAACCAAAACTTGTAAAACTATAATAATGAGGTGTCCTTATTACATGTTCTATATAATTATTATAGTATTAGCTCACAATTGTGCATTATTTCATGCAATAACGCTAGATCAAACCCAAATCCTAAAGCTATGTTGTTAATATTACTCAGTTCTTAAATGTATAATTAAACTGTAACAAGCACTCCTTAAAATAATGTGTAACCCCAAACCCTAACCCTAACCCTAATTATATAGCAAGCACATGTTGTTATTATAAAAAACTGTATAATTACACTGTAACAAGTGAACTTTACAATAAAGTTTAACCACAATGTATTGTGAACTTGTATACTGTTGCTCAAAATTTAATTATAAAGTTAATTTTTATAATTTACAGTTATGATTACTAACTTAGTGGCTGAACTCAGGCATTTAGGCTTGCATCTTAGAAATGCAAGCGATACCATCCGAGCACTTCACAAGCGTTCGCCGAAATGGAACACATTCACAGAACACGATCGCCTTGGCCCACAAGATGGAAACTACAAAGACACAAACAAATGGAAATGAACATGATCTCATAAGAGCATTACGAGCACTCCTTACTCTCCATTTCAAACTAGGCCTCTCTTCTATCTCTTCACTGTACAGCTTGGGTTTTAGCACATGCCTCTGCAAATTGTGTTGCGTTGTCTTGAGTTACATGGAGCACAAGTCGATGGAAAGAATACGAGATGAAGACATTCGATACAAAAAAGTGGCTCGTAAACAAGACTTGCGATCATGCCAGTGGACCCGTGAGCTATACTGACTGAAGACATAAAGAAATTTCTTATCCATTGTGTGTGTGTTGAATTCTCAGGGCAGGAATAATTTCACACCAACTCCTGGCCTGACGTTTTTGACTTTCCCCCTCCTCTCCCGGTTTCCGTTGAGGTCTTTTTTTAAATGCTTTTTGCTTCCTAAAAGCACCGCAGACCGCATGGGAAATTCCTCTCCTTTTCCCTCCATACAGGGGCCTAACTGCATCCAGTCAATAAAATGAAATCCTCTCTCTTTTTTCCCCTTGACACACACACACACTTTGTAAACATTTCATTCATTCATTCCCCTTCATTCACACACACATAAAGACTCTCACTGAAATCCTATAAGACATTGACCCCAAACAGTGTACAAGTTGTGGTTGCATTCATTTTGTGCTATTTTAAGCATTAGAAGCACAAAACCTCTAATGTTTATTTTGAAAAGTATTAAATATGATGGAGAAATGATGATTATCTAACATACGGTAAATCTACAATACAAGTTTTAAATATTTCAAATGTCTGTATCTTGCCATAAAATGGAACATTTGGCTCATATGAACGCTCAGCCTTCTCAAATGCATGAAGCAATCCAAATCGACCAAATCAAAATGTCGACATGATCTGCTGATATGCAATTTATTACAGTAAATGTTTGTATGATACAGTAAATAATGAACATAAAAATGCTTTTTATTTAACAGATTTTAATTTCCAAAATATATATTATATATAAAAATGTTTTTTTTTTATTATTATATTTACTATTAAATTACATAAACAATATATACCTTAAATATCTATACTCAGAACAGTACGCTCTCGATTATAGATTAAAGTTCAGGACTAGATCGGATCTGATTCATTTTTCCTTTCACACTCCACATAAACTTCTGCCCTGTTTTTGATTAGGTAACACATTAGGTTCTTGGTGACTCTCACTCTCATTCTCTCCTTTATTTTGTTATTAAATACATATCCTTCCCACACCACGTCCACCTTTGTCTATATATCGTAATAACAAATTCTACTTCCGTTGTACTAGGTTGCCCTTTTTGTTTACTTACTTTCTAAAGAAGCACTATTGTTGTATTGGTGTCAAGACTTCTGACCCATTTGAGGCTCTTTGTATAAGAAAGAACAGACATGATAACATTAAGAACAAGTTGTTGTTGTTTTTGGTACTAGATGAGAAATTGTTATCAGAGGCTAGGGTTGCAGTTTGGAAGCATCTCTGTAATAAGAGCCATTCCCTGAAAGCCAAAGCAGTTAACAACCACAGCACAACTGATACATTCGTAAAGCTTCCAGATATTCCGTAATGGGTTGAGGGAATACAACAACACAATTGGATTCGGATTCATGCCTTGTGGGCTTTAAAATCAACCAGGATGATTAGAAAATCTCAGCTTCGTGATCGGAGAAACCTGTTACGTGATACTGCATCAAGAAGGGAGTTAACAGCAGACAGAACATCCAAGACTTTTGGATCCTTTCCTTGTCACCTTTTGCACTCCTCTTGAAACCTCATCTTGACCTTTTTCCTTCTAAAATAAACAAATAAAGGTTTAAAAAGATACTAACTAGAAAATTTGGGACGCTGCACCTACACATAAGATCAAATACATGATTAAGCATGAAGAATAAAATTAAGCCCTGTTGTACAACTTACACTGGGGGAAAAATATTTCATATTATTTTCAAATTATTACATTTCATCGATTATATATATATATATATAGAGAGAGAGAGAGGGAGAGAGAGAGAGAGAGAGAGAGAGATTGTTTCACATGTTGGAAATGATGTTTCCTAACATAAAATTACCATTTAGACTAAACTCAAATATTGGAATCCTTATGAATGGGGAAACTCTCCATAAAATAAGATGTGTTGAAGTTACTCAACAAATTGTTGCATTATGCACAATATTCTACTCATTCCACTATATTAAGTCATCAACTTAAGCTCAAACTCCTCTCTTCAGAATAATGGCCACTCCAAAAACTGAAAAACAAATCATAAATCTGCAAATACTAGAACATTAAAGACTAACGAGTCTTCCTCTTATCTCAAAAGCAAATAAAATAACACAATCAAATAGGGCTGAAACGATTCCTCGAGTTACTCGAGTTACTCGATTACAAAAATTCCTCGAGGCAAAAACTCTGCCTCGAAGCCTCGTTAAATTCCTATGACGCGCACTATACGCGCGGCGCAGGGATTTGATTGTGTCACACGGACCTTTTGAATTTAGTTGGCGCGATGGCGGAGAATAGATCCATAAATAAACGGCAGAAATTGTCTAAAGTGTGGGATCATTACACACTTAATAAAGAAGAGAACAAGGTGCAGTGTCTCTACTGCAAAATAGAGCTGGCATACCACAACAGCACATCTTCCATGATTCAGCATCTGAACAGAAGACCTCCACTATATGCTGTTTCACCAAGCATCGCTGAAACAAGGTAAGTTAACGTAGTCTAAGCCTATTGATGTTCGCTGATTTTAATCCCATACTGCATTTGTAGCGATGTCGTGATGCGGTTTGACTAGATATGATGTTTAACTTTGATGACGTTTTAAAGTAGTAAACGTAACTATCACGTTCAATTGCAACAGAGTATAGCCTAAAAAAAGAACCCCTTCACACACACACGAACGCACGTACACACACACACACACACACACACACGTACATTTTGATGTTTGTTTTGAGATTACAGCTTATTATTTATAATTGTTTTATTTACATATTTTTTTTTATACATTTTATACATTGTGTACCTGTTTGGCTTGATATTTTATATTCATTTTTTGTTCTCAGGTTAACTAAACTAAATTTGCAGAAGGTGCAATCCTTTTTCTGTAATGTTGTGTATTAAGAAGACAAAAAACTAAGTTTATATTCATATTAGTTTTACAATACATGTTATACATGTTACAGTAAGTTCACTTAACTGTACATTGTTCTATAATTGTTGGCAGTGCTAACTTGGCACTTAACTTTTGGAGCCAAACTTTTGGACTTGGAAATAAATACCTCTGTTGAGAAATAAAAGCCAAATGCTTGTTCATTTTACAGCCACATCATTTTTGTTATGCATTATTTGTTTTGGTTGTTCAAAAACACACACAAATCGTTTTATCCGATTACTCGATTAATCGATCGATTAAGTGCTAGATTAATCGATTACAAAAAGAATCGATAGCTGCAGCCCTACAATCAAAGCATGCTGGTAGCTAGATATCTACTGTCCAGTGTCAGTTAATGTAACACAATTGGACAAAGTATATTTCCAATTTATTAATTTAGGTGGATTGGCAAAATATTTACACTTAAATACAAACCAGTGCTGGGTAAAATTTGGACAGACCCAGCAGTTGGGTTACTGCCAAGAAGGCTGGGTTAAACATTTAACCCAACTGTTGATTGAAAACAACCCGATCGCTGAGTTTGTCCATATTTTACTCAGTGATGGATTGTATTTAAACCAGCATTTTTAGAGTGTGAAAAGATTTCAATTTAACATTATTTCTCATTGAATATCCTAAAATATATCACATTTTGTGTCAAATGTATGCTTTCTAGGAACGAAAATGCTTTTCAATAGCCTAACCTTTCAATCAGTGAGTAAACAAACAGCCAATGACAAACAACAAATAACTCTTTATATTAATAACGCTGTTTGGTGTAATGCACAGTCCTCTGTCGAGGCCCCAAACCAACATCTGTCCCACTGCACTGATGGACTATGTAAAGGTCATGCTATGGAATGTGCATAATTGTGTCTGTTCACTGTGCATGGCCCATGACACTTTTTAGTACCAGTCCAATTCGTCCGGTAGAAGGGGCGTGTATTTTGATGGACATGGACAGCTGCACTGCCAGGATGGCATACACAAGCCTTGAATGGCATGGCAATTTGGCACACATGCATCATCACGTACACCTAGGTATCATTACAGACACCCTTATGAAAGAGAGACAGAAAACAGGGCATATGCCAAGGCTAGATAACAGAATCTGATGAGTATATACACCAGCCTCTGTGCTAATAAATGTCTGTCAGTGGCGTCCTAAGTCATTGTGGGGGCATTGCAGAAAGGAAAGAGAAGGGACGGATAAGGTTGGCATGGATAGATTTCAAGGCCTAACTAGGGCCTTTATGGTCCCAAGGCTTATTTCCTTCATTATCCCAATTACAGATCAATCCTTTTGTCAAGAAGAGCAGTAGGGCACATTGGAAGCTCTCAAAGGAAACAGTTTGGGGTTTATCCAAGAACAAGCTTTCATTTTGCTCTGTTACATCATCTGGCTTATTTCAGATAATAATTGTGTAATGATATCACATGTCTTACGACCTGGCCAAACTGGTCAAAATGACGAGGATCAAGTCTTGTGGTTTGACTGTGTGAGAGAGCCAAAAAAAAAAAAATCATAAATCTTCAGTCATGCACCTGCTGCCAGAAAGATGTGCTGGTCAACAGATCTGATCAATCCTGTTCATCCACGCTAAAGCAGAAAGAGTGTAGACCAGCAGAGTAAAGAGTCTAGAGCAGATTAAGGTATGGCTGGTTAAAATTATCAAATTAACCCATACTGGTAGGTGTGTTATAACTACAACATCTGGCAGCAAAATGAATGTTTTTCATTTTATCTAAATTGGTATATTAATAACATATATATATATACACACCCTCTCTGGCCAGTTTTAGGGACACCTGTTCAATTGCTAATCAGCAAATCACATGGCAGCAACTGAATGCATTTTGACATCTAGATTTGGTGAAGATGGCTTGCTGAAGCTCAAACCGAGCATCAGAATGGGGAAGAAAGGGGATTTAAGTGATTTTGAATGTGGAATGGTTGTTGGTGCCAGATGGGCTAGTTTGAGTATTTCAAAAACTGCTGATCTACTGAGATTTTCCCGGACAACCATCTCTAGGGTTTACAGAAAATGGTCAGAAAAACTGAAAATATCCAGTGAGCAGAAGTTGTGTGGACGAAAATGCCTTGTGGATGTCAGAGGTCAGAGGAGAATGAGCAGACTGGTTAGAGATGATAGAAAGGCAACAGTAACTCAAATAACCACTCGTTACAACCAAGGTATGCAGAATACCATCTGTGAACACACAACACGTCGAACCATGAAGCAGATGAGCTACAGCAGCAGAAGACCACACCAGGTGCCACTCCTGTCAGCCAAGAACACAAATCAGAGGCTACAATTCGCACAGGTTCAAGAAAATTAGACAAAAGAAGATTGGAAAAAGTTTGCCTGGTCTGATGAGGCTCAAATTTCTGCTGCGACATTCAGATGGTAGAGTCAGTATTTTGCATAAAGAACATGAAAGCATGGATCCATCCTGCGTTCAGGCTGGTGGTGTAATGGTTTGGAGGATATTTTCTTGGCACACTTTGGGCCCCTTAGTACCAACTAAACATTGTTTAAAAACCACGGCCTACCTGAGTATTGTTGCTGACCATGTCCATCCCTTTATGACTACAGTGTACCCATCTTCTGATGGCTACTTCCAGCAGGATAATGCACCATGTCAAAAAGCTCAAATTATCTCAGACATGGTTTCTTGAACATGTAAATGAGTTCACTTTACTCAAATGGCCTTCACAGTCACCAGATCTCAATTCAATAGAGCAGCTTTGGGATGTGGGGGAACTGGAGATTCACATCATGGATGTACAACCGACAAAACTGCAGCAACTGTGTGATGCTATCATGTCATTATGAAGCAAAATCTGTGAGGAATGTTTCCAACAGCTTGTTGAATCTATGCAACGAAAAGAATTAAGGCAGTTCTGTAGGCAAAATTACATGCAAGGTGTACCTAATAAAGTGACCAGTGAGTGTATAATTGCAATAATGTACAAGTCATTACTGTCACTGTTGTTCAGTTTATCACTATCGCTGAATAAACGGTTGTAGTGTATCAGACCCGAACCAGACAAATTAAAGAGTCGATCAGCACTGTGGTCGAAACACAAGACAAATTCCTCAGAAAGGCATCAGGAGGTCATAAATCATTCCTAGTGCCAGAGTCAGAAGCAAGATAATCAACCAACCAACTCTTTCACAGAACAGCTCTCAACATTAACACCACTAGAACAATTATTGACAATTTCAATTCGGAGAAGAGATTGTCATATTTGGGGCAAGTAATCAAGATGCAACGCTAGCCAGCACATGTAAACCCATGAGAGTAATAAACAAGATCCTTGGATTGACTTCCCCCCACCAAGCATAACCAGACTGAAATTCTTAAGGGGACCTTTTAACCTCTGGTCCCCAAAGAACATCTTTTGTCAGAGAATGGCACAAGAACTGTCTTTTAATTAACTCAAAAAGACTTATAAATGAATATGGAGTTAAGCAATGGACTGATATTCATTTATATATAACCCACACATTTGACTATCATGTTCATAATCACTTATAGTGTATGTCTTTTAATAACTATTGGATAGCTTAAGTATACATACTCATGTTTACTATGTACGTGTTAGAATCTGTTAGCTTGAAACAGTCCTGACCATCAGTTATTTGTCAAATGTATCATATTCTTGTTATAGGAATCATGTCCAAAATAAGACCCTGCAAGAGCGGGAAAATTCAGATCACATGCTTGATAAGATAACATATGATTTATGATACCACGAGCCAAGACAATATCTGATTGGTTAAGACAACATTTGAGGTGTGGCCACCAGCCCAGTTTAAATACTTAGGACAACATCAAATCTTGCTTTCAGTTTGCATTTAGCTTTTTAGTTTGCTTTTAGCTCTTATCTTTGCTTCTTAGCGTTTGCTATTAGTCATGCCTGCTTTTAGTCATGCTTTTAGCCATAACTGTTAGCAATCTTTGGGCGTGGTTACAGCGTGCTTCGGCCTGCACGCCTGCTGCTACTTAGCCACGATGAGAAGAAACACCACCTAGTCTTGTCAAACTTTACTTCTGTTCTTTTACTTTAGTTTTTTTTTTTCTGTTTGAGAGGTTCGTGTTCTGAGTTAAGTTTTGTAATGCCATGTCTACGAGTCTGACCTTGAGTGCCCGTTCAACTTCAGCCAGCCCACACAACTCCGAGTCTTCAGCCCAACCACGGGCTTCCCAAGACGTCACTTCAATGACTACTGAACTTCTAGCCAATCAGCATCATCGGGAAACCCCCTTTCAATGACAAAAAGGCAACCCCCTTTTCATAGGAGACACAAGTAACTACTCCAGACATTTGTTCTGGTGTATATTATATAATTTTAACCTCATTGAGGAACTCAATGCGAGGGCTAATTAAGTGATTGATGGCTGTTCATATCTATGCAATTTCACGTATTGCTGTAAACTTGGGATTCCACATTTTCGTTCTCTTAAACTCATTCTTCTCTAACTTTCTATCTTCCTGCAACTTGTATGAATGTTTGAGTGTGTGCTTATGTGTTAGATTAGTTTATATGTCTTAGATTTATCTAATAAAGCCTTATTCATATTGAAAAGAGAAGTATCTTGTGTTTTCTGCTTACAAGCTAATGTCTTAAACTAACAATCTTGTTACTGTGCTAATTAATAGTGTTCTCACTATAGTTTGGATATTAATATCCAGCGCAGATTTGATGTTAAACGGCTCGTGTGAATCGCAGGGCATCTCAGTGATCAGCCGTGAAACAGTGATTCTGTTCAAATTCCCTTTAAATTCTTAAATGATTCCCTTTTGAGCTAAATTGACCTGTTTCCCTTACACGGTTTTAAAAATGTAAAATATATAATACAATATAAAAAATTACAACAATGGCTCTGACAAGGAAATCTGGTCACTGGACACTTTAAGAAAAAAAGTTATATATGGATCATAAAAAAAAAAAAAAAAAATTGTTTCAGTCATTTGTCACTGGTGAACCTGTTATATCTCTCAAACACATAATTATGCACCTCTTTCCCTCACGTTGTTGTTTATGGCATGTGAAGCTGAGACAGGAAGCACTTTTTGTGAACAGGATGCCCCCTAAACACCACACTCCCTCTCAGCAAATAACTTTAACACTTTGCCTTCCCGTAGCCAAACACAACCACCACACACACTTCCCTTCACACGGGCATCCTGCGTGTAGACATAATTAGTCTGAACTGGATCACTTAACTAGTTGGATTCAGTAAAAATAGAATGCAAACAACGACTCCGAGGTCATCTGTAAACTATATAACTTTACCACGTACAGTTGTGATGACCTATGCTACATCCCCTTTTCTCTTTGAACACAGAGAGAAGGAAGTCTCTTGTAATCAGAACCTAGGAAGTCAGTGTAAACGTGCGGTAATGCCAAACTTTATCGCCATGAGGAAATGATGGTGTTATTCTTTCACCTTTTTGCTAGTTTTAGATGGCAGAGTTACGGCACATAGTTATTTTTCCACCAAAGGAAGGGCCTTGATTCCAGTAACAATGGCAATTACTCAGATCATCATTAAGAGCAACGGATATGCACAAACACACAGTCACTATTTATCTCTCTGATGACTTTTTCTCTTTCCCTCTCTCATACACTCACAAACACATACTCTATTCATTGTCTTTCCCCTAAGGTAGAATGAATGAAATAAGAGGTGAATGAGAGAGAATCAATGAAACCCAATCTGAAAAGACGCGACCACCCACTCTCCTTTCACCATCTTCCCTACCGTATCCTAATTCAGTTCATTTTTCACTTTTCACTCAGGAGGCATGAAAAACCAAACACACACATACATACACAAACAGCCTGAGGAGGAGGGGGAGCCGTAACAGGATGTTGTTTGAGCTCCATATCCTGTTTTTTCCCTTTTCCCAACGTGCAATGACACTGCAGGTGCAACATGGTGATCCCCCCCGCCGCTCCAACCCCCCTCTTTTTTCCCATTCTTCGGAACTCATCTCACTCTGCCATGTGAACGCTCTTTATCTACAAAACACATACATCTTTTGCTATTTCTAGCACAAACTCAAATTGAATCTGTATTCAAGGCCTTTATGTGCTCGTGATGGTAACTAACCTAGTGGCCATGGTTCTTGAAGTATTCTTCGCTTTTATTTTTGCATAGCAGTATTATCATTAATACAAACTAAATTAAAAATGTTTTTAAAAAATGTAACTTAAAAAAAAAAAGTTTTAGCTTTTGATGCATACAACTGTACACTTTTACAACACGTCTGCATTAATCATCCTGTTGTTTTCTGGACATTTTTACCCAGAGAGTATTTTCCTTTTCCAGAAAATGTTAATGTATTGGCATTGGGATAAAAAATACAAATGGAGAAACCCACAGTGCAAAGTTGATGTATTTCCTCAGCGACTAATATGGATCAGCTCCAGGTATGATGAAAAAGATATCGTCCTCTTTTCAACGGCCAAAAAAAGTAGTTTCGCTTAAACAACCAAAAACACAGCATCTTTACGACATGGCGGCGGCAACGACAACACTACAAAGAGAATAAAAGGTACATCTTCTTTCTTTCTGTGAACATCAGGGCAGCAAATCTTCCCACATAGTGACATAGAGACGTGGGGGCGTGTTAGAATGAGCCGTTTTAGGAGGGCGTGGTTTACTGTTAACTTTTATAAAGAATATCTCTATGGATTTGACTTCACAGATCTTCTTTATGCACCAAGAGCTTGTAACACTCCAAAGAGAAAGGAACATTTGAAAACACATCATATGGCCCATTAAACTTATAGAGACAGAATACAAACCAAAAAATCCAGAAATTTTTTCTTGGGACATTGTAATGTTGGAAGACCCATCCATGACCCATCTTCAGTGATCTGGCTTAGGGAAAGAGGTTCTCATTCAAGATTTTCCAGTAGAAATAAACATCTCTGTGAAGAAAATTAATGGGATTTTTACTTCCAGAATCCCACTGTTGCACTTTATTGGGTAGTGCATGCTGTTATATAGTCTAAAACGTAAATTAGTCATGCAAGTTTTTCCATGACTGGTTGTTACCTTATGTAAGGTCCTTATGTCACTTATCTTTTGTGCAAATATTAAGAATAGGCAAGGTTTTTTTTTTTTTTACAATGTCCCAAAAGCATATGTCTCATAAGCCCCCTGGTCTTTTTCAACATGCTTTTCTTTTTGAGCGGTCTGGCATGAGAACCGGACAGTTTGATATAAAGGTCTGCAAAAGACCTTGTGTCTCGGGTCAGTGGGTATTTTGTATTGCAATCAATGTACAGTGTCCTGTCTGAAAAGCAGCAACGGATGTAAAATGTGCATTAAAACTTTCACTGGAGGCCCTACTTAAAAATATATATATATGATTTCAAATTTAACATGAACAGGGTCCCACAAAGCACCCTCCTCTGGATTACGTAAATGCATAAATATCCAAAAAAGCACGAGTTCAGCTCAGGTGGATGACTTTAATGATCGCAAAGGCTTAAAGACGTCCATCTCCCCCCATTTCCTCAAGAAAACGAGGGGAGAAAAAGGCGAGTGAGAGAGCTGCACTTCATTACAAATCATTCTCCAGTTTTTAAGTACAATCATAACAGTTTCCATGACATCATCAGCTGTCAGTATGGGAAGCCGGTCCTTTATATTGTGAAACCCAAACCAGGGCACAGAGAGGAAACCGGCCCCCTCACGCTACGAGAAGTCCCACTGAGAAACACACTCATAATGATGAATGTTACACATGCGTGTAAAGGTGTGAGTGCATGCACAAAGCCATGGAATGACATTAATAGCGATGAATTTTTTATTTTTTTTAAAGGCCACTCAAAGGTCACCACATACAGTGCATTGGCATGAATGGCCGTCAAACTTAGGAAGCCGGTATGACCAAAATCTCCTGTCATAACAGTATACTCCACAATACAAAATTTTTTACAGGCAATTATAAACCAAAATGTTTTACAATGTATGTTACATAACTATGTAGTTATATTTTATTCCCATAATTTGTTGACTTAAATACTTTAAAAAAATGTGACTTTATCTTTTTTTTCTCTCTCAATTTTAGAACTTAATAGACAAAAACCAAAAGGTAGGCCTAAAAAAAAAAGCATTATTGGAAAACATCTTCGCATCATACAGCCCAAAACAATAATGCAATATAAATATGACCAGATAAGCCACGAAATAGCACATACACACATTATGTGCGGTATTTAGAATGTTAAAATGGATATGTCTAGCATGATGCATCGTATTAAAACTAAGCTCTACACTCTACACACATACATTGCATTTGGTGCTTTCCGAAATGTGGCAGACTGCAAATCATACATGAAGTTCACATTACGTGTAACATTCTCATCTCTGTTGTTAGCATGTTGTATGTCACCATACCACATACACTGTGCTAAATCATTTATTTTTACTACTTTTCTGCTGCCATAGATAATTAATAGAGTGCAAAATCCTACCTTTTCAGCACCCTTGGTTCCGAAAGTATGATTATAAAAAAGGCTGTGGTTAAAGAGTATTAGGCTGTGAACCAAACTAACCAGCTATTCACCAGAGGTGAATCATGACTTGAATCATGTCTTTGAATTGAATTAAAGCAAAAAAAAAAAAAAAAATGTTTAAAAATCTGAGAAAAAGACAAAGGTTCAAGACGGTAAAACTAAGAGCAATTTAAAACTATTGGTTTCAAGATGCTAATATATAGAAAATATATTTAACCTTGTTTGCAAAATATGCATTTTGTTTGAGAGCTTAGGGAGATTGATTAATCTTTCACAATTAGTGGACAGGCACCAAAGTGGATTCTCTGATTTATCTGCAGAATCTTAGTTTTTTTATTTGTGCTGTTAAACACGATTTATTTATTTTTAGTTTTTTAAATATGCTATACAGCTTATGGCTTCAACAAACGTATATCAATTAACAACCTTGTAGCTCACAGTATATCAGTATATCATAAGCAAACACCACAGACCAATTCTAATTAAAGCACTATAAAATAATCTAATCCGTACTGAGAGACAACTAGAGAAAAGAAACATGTTCACAGATTTTATATTTCTACAGGCATATGTGCAGATGTCACCTTTGACAAAAGACCTGGCGTGCACAGCATATTTTAACACTTCCTTTGGACTTCTTGTGTTTATGACCCCTCAATCCGTGAATTCTCATAAGTAAGAGGAAACAAGTTGATGTTCCTGTGCCAAGTGGGTAAACAGCAAAAAAAAAAAAAAACCCTTGTTTAAACACACTTGACTGAATTTGTTTCTCATGATCTTAAAACTTAAATTGGTTTCTATGATGTAGAATGAAGGTTCATTTCTTACTTCTAAACCATTTCTACTGACAAAATATAATAGTATTCTATGCTACAGACATCATGGAAGGCTGACCATCATAATCACACTTATATAAATTCTGCTTCTCCTCTTTAACTACACCTCCCTATCTCCTATGAAAACCTGATTAAAGATCAATTTAATTGTGGATTTAGTCGTGTGAAAAAATATCTGTTGAGATCTTGAAACAGAGGCCTTGAAGTTTGCTATAAATACCTCCTCTATCCAAAGGGGACATTATTTAGCTCAAGATCATGGGGGGGGGGGGGATGTGCGTCAAAAAACACACAACGCATCAAAGCAGGTGACTGTAAATAGGGGCCGTTATATCATGCTGCACACACAGAGGCCACAGGAATTCATCTTCTCTCACTCCCCTCTCTTCCCATTGGGGCTTTTGGACAGACAGGCTTTGCCATGTTTTGTCTGTCGTCTCTGCTGTTTTTGGCTGTCTATATTATGTGTAATACGCTCAACAAGTTCAATGAGTTCATGTGGCCGCCTTACCGTATACACTAGCTCACAATGCTACGTGACTGAAGCCTAAACCCCATTCTGCTAAAAAAAAGTCTGTCAAAGCCCAAGCTTTTGATTAAACACTGGAGCCCAGCCATGTGTCAAATGTCCTCTATTGAAGCCCACATCTCTCAAAGTCTTTTTCATTACAGGATGAGACTAAAAAAAGGCATTTCTGGAGTTTTTATTGAGCCCCTTTCATTAAGGTCACAAAATCAGTCAAGTGTTATCTAAAATATTCACAAAAATCTATTCAGCTGTGCAGACCAGCAGAAATGCATGCCTGTACATCCATTCTCTCAACACTAGTTCTACAGAGAGGAAAAAATCTTAAAAGGTTACGCGGTCTGACTTATTTCTCATTGCTGCAGTCTTATTCATGGGTAGAATTAAGTCAAAGCTTCCATTTCATCCAGTTTTCATCTGAAACTGCTGAATGAATGAACTGTCCTCAACTGCACAGGAGCATGGCTAAATAAATAAATAAATAAATAACAAGGGTAAAAAGGCTGACAAAAAGGCAAAAAGGCCCCAAAGTCCTCAAGCAAAAGACTCACTTTTCTCTTTTTACAAAGCAAAGGCAGTTAAAAAAAACTGTCAGCTTCAGTCCACACTGTATACAAACATTTAGATTTAGATTTGTAACGCTTATCCAAAAATACAAATTCTTCTTCTTCCAAGCCTGTGCTTTCTTTCTGCAGAACAAAAAAAAAAAGCTATTTTAAAGAATAATGTCCTAACAACATAAAAATAAAATGTAACTATAGATGAAAACAAGACTTAAAACAATGTAAATGAAAAAAACTAAAGTACTACTAAACCTAAAACCAAAATAAATGTAATAAAAATAATAAAGTAAAATTACTAAAACTGACAGTAATGTAAACAAAAATTCTAAATGTTAATAAATACGTCGTTCATCAGTGTTTTTATTATTTATAGAATTTGAAGTTGAATAAAAATAGTTCATTCAATAATTCAAAAATAATTCATAATTAATACTATCAACCTAATTAAGATGCACTGTTTTGTAAGATGAAATAGGACTATGTATAAAATAATTTTTATCATTATTATATCAATAAATTACATAAATTATATTATCCAATCAAACTTAAACTACACATTAAATGGGGTTGCTTGACTGTAATTGAACTACTTTAAATTAGGAGCAGCTGGTACCTTGGGAAGCTCTGTCATTGTGGCTTCCCAGCACTCTGTGACAGTTAAGACTGATTTGAATATATTTGTGAACTTTAAATACCTGAATGCTTTTCAGATTTAGACAGAAACCTACATGACCTACAGTATATGCCGTTTTTACAGCATCGGAACAGGAACAGACATGTCCTCACATTTCCTTGAATTCTTTATCTGTGGAGATTCATAGGATCAGTCACTTCAACGTGCAGACAGAGCTTTGTGATTAATTAAAGCCATATTCTTATATTCTAGTAAGAGGAGATGAACTCATCGGATTCATTCTTTCTGAGTCCACTTGGTTAAAGCAGAACCCAGGGGAACAAAACGTCACCAATTGCTCTCAGGGCACGTTTTTCATTGTACAGTACAGGTGACAAATTCTGAGATTAGTCAGCATGTGGGTATCACAGGGCTGGCATAAAGACCTGCTCGCATGTAAGGATGAAAACCTATAATTAACAATCAGACGAATACACACCTCCTTGAGACACAATTTCTGATGCCTATGGTGTGGCTCGCCATTTTCCTGGCAAAGACCCAATGGAGAGAAAGAATAGACAAACCACAGCAAACACAAAGCATAATAATTATATGATGACCTCCTGTAGATTTTTAATCAAATAACTATTTTGTGCTTCTCTTTTGATGTTGCACTGATTAATAAATTATATGTACAAGTGGCTTCTGCTAATAAATGAAAGAATGAATGTTAATGCAAAGAACAGTGCATATAAAAACAGACTTTAAGAAACTGCTTACCTCGGAAATTATGCAAAAAATTGCAATACTTTTAATGTAATATTATTTAGAAATGTTTCTTAAGTCTAAAATATATTGTGTAACACTGCTATGCAAGTTTGCATTAAAAGTGCTTCAAGGTTTCTTATATATATATATATATATATATATATATATATATATATATATATATAAAGGCCTTACTATACTACAGATAAAACCTGCCAAGCCAGTCAGTCATTTTACGTGTTCAGGTTTGCAGACGTGGCTTTAAAGGGGGTGTTGACAGCCGAAATGTGAAAACGCTTACAGCACATTTAAGCAAATCTCAAATGCTTATTTTGCATCCCCCAACTCTAAAAATGCTTGGCTAACTTTTGGACAAGCTGGGAAGATGAGAATTGCTAGAGAGAGTGAGATGTTGAGCTGATCATAAGTTGGGTTCTCAGTCCAGCTTCTCGTCACATCGACTGGGAAAAGATCATTGGTGTGACCACAGAGGGCATTCTGGGATTGCAAGTCAGAAGACCACAAAGCTTGACATTTTTTCATAATTGTGCTCTCATTATTATATACAACTATGATTTTATTTTCAAAATGTCTTAACATTTTTCATATTTATTTTGTTCAGAAAGGGTGCAATAAAATGATTAAAAGCAATACTTGTAAAACATTAAAATCTGTTATTTTGAACTTTCTATTTATCAAAGAATCTTGGAAAAAAAAGAAAAGTGAGGTTTCCATAAATGTTTAAAAGCAGCACAATCGTTTTCAATATTAATAAAAAGAAATGTTAATTGAGCACTAAACATTTACTAATGATTTATGAAGGAAATGTGTACATGAAAATTCAACTTTGCCATCACATGAATAGATTACCTTTTAAAATAAAGTTATTACAAATTCCAATTACTTTATTATTATTATAACTATTTTTCAAGGGTGCACCTCAAAGCTAGTTTTACTTGATCTTTGTGCTGCATTTGACACCACAGATCATTGCATATTTATAGATCGATTACAAAAATATACAGGTATTCAAGGGCAGGCTCTAAGATGGTGTGGATCCTACCTGTCCGATTGCAACAACATTGTTTATTTAAATGGGGAGTCATCTCATTTATCACCCATAAAATATGGAGTGCCACAAGGATCTGTCATATGTCCTCTGCTATTTTCAATATACATGTTTTCCCTTGGTAATATTATTAGAAAATACAGGATTAGTTTACATTGTTATGCTGATGATACTCAACTTTATCTTTCAATGGAACCAGATGAAACTTCTAAATTATCTAACAGAGTGTGTTAAAAAAATTTAAAGATTGGATTACAAATAATTTTCTCCTATTAAATTCAGATAACACAGAGATATTACTTATTGGACCAAAAAAACAGTACACAGTGTAAAGTAGATTACAATTTGCAACTAGACTGATGTACTTACTTCCTCTACAGTCAGAAATTTGGGTGTCATATTAGTCTTAATCTTATATTAGTTATATACTTGTCTTTTGAAAATCATATTTCCCATGTTACAAAAAAAAGGCATTCTTCCATCTTAGAAACATTGCCAAGCTACGAAACATATTACCCATTTCTGATGCAGAAAAGCTAGTTAATGCATTCATAACCTCTAGACTGGACTATTGTAATGCACTGCTAGAGGGTTGTCCTGCATCTTCAATAAACAAGCTAATGGTAGTCCAAAATGCAGCAGTTAGGGTCCTTACAAGGTCAGGAAAATATGATCATATTACCCCAGTTTTACAGTCTCTGCACTGCCTACCTATTAAGTTCTGTATCAGTTACAAAATTTTATTACTTACCTATAAGGCCCTTAATGGTTTAGCTCCTGCGTACCTGTCTAGCCGTATACCACGCTACAATCCATCACACTCCCTAAGGTCACAAAACTTTTGACTTTTGGTAGTACCTAGGATAGCAAAGTCCACTAAAGGAGGTAGAGCTTTTTTGCATTTGGCTCCCAAACTCTGGAGTAGACTTCCTGATAATGTTTGGGATTCTGAGACACTCTCTCAGTTTAAATCTACATTTCGAGTGTTATTTTTAAATTGTAAAAATCTGAGCCCAAACTTTTGAATGGGAGAGTATCTAAACATTGAATGTAATTTTTGTTTGACGCATTACAATAACATCTGGTATCACTTTTCTAAGTGTTTTCTTTTTTCCGTTTCATAGAATAACCTCCTAAACTGAATAAAGATGACAAGAAAGTGACAAGAAACTGATCAAACAGCACTTGAGAGAAGAAATTCACATATGAGAAATAAAGAGAATGGTGGAGATGAAAGATGTCTCTTATTCCACTGGCCATGAAAAATGGCATTTTCAAAGTGCTTGTGCTGAATGTTTTCACTTGTACTGTCATCTCATGGTCACGTCCACTCTCTAATGTCTAATGTTATAACATACGATGGCTGGGAACATTCATTTGGATGAATGAAGCAGACGAAGAAGAAAAAGTTTGGGTGGCATCCAGCGGTCATCTTTTTGAAGAAGGATACTCGAAGAAAAACTTCCAAAAAAAAAAAAAAGCTAGAATTTTAAGGAAACATGTCCAGGTCACATTTGACTTTCAAAGAATACTATATTTAAAATAGAAAAACTAACAATTTGGGGATATTTCTGCATTGTGACAATCCCCATAGCTTTACATCCACATTCTTGATTATTTTAAGGAATCCATAATTGTTTTGCATTGCTACAATAAAATTTATTATTATTATTTTTTATCATTTAAGTCACATTTTATTTACACTGTATAAATGATTTTTTTGTCATCCAAAAACATAAAAAAATTATAAGGAAAATGACATTGGAGAGAGGTTGGTGGTTGAGGGGTGGCGTGTGATCTAGACATGTCTTTGTCTGTTTTCACCCAAATAATGAACATTTTTTTTT